>NC_043977.1:6201031-6501031 GCF_902148855.1 Sphaeramia orbicularis | reverse complement strand
ACACACGCGCCGTCTGTGAGCGCACACAAAAGGAAACGCACACTCCACACACACACTTCCACCCGACCATGGGAGTGGAACATACGTGTTGTCGGGTCACCTTTCTTTCACTATGATCAGACATGACTGATCGTGTCTCATCATTAATGTTTCAGGATGAAATCTGGGTCAAAGACGTGAAGATCATTAAACACGGCACCGTGACTGAACAATCAAGACATACAGGGCAAAAAAAAAAAAACACACACCCTCTTCCAAATCAACTACCATCATTAACAAAAGAATGATAAGTACGAGATCATTAGCGTCATTAGCTGAAGTATAACCTGAGGGAATAAACTCAGTGTCATTAACAGCCTCGTCTTCCATCAAGTGCAGCCCAATAAAAGTTCTAGTCCAAGGCATGACTGTGCAGAAAAACCAAGGTGACTGGTTTTCTGGGTTTTTTTGTAAATACTAAAAAATAAAGACAATCTGCAGGAGACAATTGAAAATACACACTGTCCTTCTGCAGCTGACTCCTCTCAGTCCAGATTTAAAGGCTAAATGTCATATACCCTGATATTAGTCCATACTAGGGATGCACTGATACCACTTTTTTCCAGACCGAGTACGGGTACTTACATTTGAGTATTTGCCGATACCGAGTACTGATACGAGTACTTAATAATCCCATTCCAGTTGTTAGTTCCTTTTGTAAATGTCCTTTACTGTCGTTGTCATTAGTCTGACTGGAACAAAGTGCTGCTACTGTCATTTAATGTGTTGGAATGAGCGTTTGTCAATTAATCCACCAGGGGGCGCCACTCTGAATTAACCATACTGGACAAATACCACGAAGAAGAGTAAAGTTTTTTGAGACGAAGAAGAAAGTCAGTAATAACAAACATGTAGACGACAGAGGTAACACTAATGTGATACTAATATTGCAGCGTTTTCACAGGTAAAGTTTAAAAGTTTAGCTTCAGCACGAAGAGAAAAGACACATGAGCGATAAGTTTGGTTTTCACTTCTGTTGGCGGCGGTCCGCACCGCTCCGTACCCCCGCTGGTATTCTCATTCTGTTTACGCATCCGCCAGCACCTGGAAAACGGATGGAATGTACGCAGAGGACGGACAGAACACTGCATCCGTATCAGTCTGTGTCTGTAACGTTACTGTCAGTCAGCGTTACTTTTATCACCGTCATTTATTTTGAAAAATCTCCACACTCTTCACACTCCACACACATTATTCCACCGCCGCATACCTGCTGCACTGAACTGGGAATGTCACACGGCTGTAAGTGGTATCGGTGCATTTGTTTCGGATATCTTTTACAAGTACAAGTATACACACTGAGTATCGGAGCCGATGCCGTATCGGTATCGGTGCATCCCTGGTCCATACTAGGGATGTAAGTTATCGATTAATCCATTAATCATTAGTTGGTTGACCTTATCGATCGATTAACGAATCATTGATAAGTGGCGATTTTCCTGAGAACCTGAATTTCTTTTTCGATAGGGTCTATAAGAATAAAAGCTGAATACTGTTTCTATACTTCACGAAAAAAGCATGTCATATTCCTTAATGATAGTTTTACTGAATCTTTGGATACAGTACAGACACTGACATTTATAAAGTAGAACTAAAGAAATTCTGCAGAGAAATTCAATAAAATAAATGGATCTAAAGAGGGGCAGTTTAGAAGAAATGGGCAATTCTGACTTTGCATCACTGACCCCCCCCCCCCTTCTGCTATTTTCCCATTGCCACCGGGGTGACAGTGGGACATAATGTGGGACATACCTGTGTCCCAGATCAGGAGCCTGGAGGATGGTTTCAACTTCTGTCTCACTGACCAGAGAGTCCAGATGACCGTGGACTAGACCAGCCTCCAGGGAAAACGCTCCCATCCACTACTGACCCTGCCTTTGTGTGTGTATTTAGTCGGGGGTGCACCGCTCCCACAAACAGACGGGCTGGTCTGTGTTTGGCTCCACCATGTCCATAAAGACATTCTAACTCATCAACACCATGATCCAGTTTGACGACCCGCTATGCCAGCCGTGGCGTCGTAGCACGGACAAACCGTCAGCCTTCGGACAGGAAGCGGAAAAGGGCAATTCACCGACAATTAACTTAATCAAGCAAACTCTTATTGACAATTAATTGATTGTCGATTAACTGTTTACATCCCTACTCCATACTGTGTAGGGCTGCACCATATTGGAAAAACACTGACATTGTGATTTTTTTTAACCCTGTGATATATATTGCGATATGAAAAAATACTAATGAGCACTGCAAAGATCTAAATCTTACCAAGTGTATTTTTCTCATTTCTAGTCCAAATATCTCATCACACTTAAAATCAGACAGAATCACCGAAAGAGTAACTTTTCAGTGAGATGTAAGAACTGATTTTTAGACAAAAGATCTGGAAAATCCGATTTCAAGAAATCTTACCAACAGGAAAGTCCCGATCCAATCCACAAATCGGTATTGGCTGCCGATCTGGCATTTTAAAGTAAAATTTTAAAGTTTCCAGAGGTAGGGAAAAGCTGCACAACAGCAGGAGGCTTAGAGGACTTAGTGAAGCATCTATAAGTTTGACTTTCACTCTGCACTTGTCCTCATTATGAGGTCCAGGTTTTTAGCTTACCGGCCGACAGGCAATAACTCAGACAACTCAGATGCAATAACTCAGTAAATATAAATGATATCCAGTGTAAATTTCTACAGTCCAGCCCTGATGGGGAGATGACAAAAACATAATGTCCACATGCTGATCAGGATCTTCTTCTGGATCCGGGAACTGACGGAAAATTTAACATGGGCTCTTATGGGGAAAAAATTTCAATCGTCTTTTTCTCCCAAACTCCAGTTCTGATTGACTTCAAACTTGGTATCCAGCTTCTGTATGATGATGTCAACAGAACGTATTGAAATTATTTCAATCCGGATCCAATTCTGGATTTGGTGCCACTTTGAAAATTTTCCCATTTTAACAGATAGGAAGTGGATTGATCCAATAAATCAGTATCAATGATATCAAGTTGGAATTTGAATTTTTTTACAGATCCGATTGGAATATGAGCAAAACATGGACTATTTCTGTAACAGAATAAATACACAGAACTGGGTGATAATAAATGGCATCTGGATACATTTCCCAAAGCTTTTAATTTGGCCAGTAAGCTACAGGGCCATTGGTCCTATTTTTTTTCAACCCGCGGGCCTTTTATGGAATTTTTTGACCCGACCCAACCCGCCCCGCAAATAAACTGACATTCTTCTGACCCAACCCAACCCACGAAGAACCTCCTTCACATCACTAACGCACGGCACCAAACACACCCCCATTTAATACCTGGACAGACCTGTCCATAGACACACTACAGCAGTGGAAAATATAAGGTTCTAATTAAAAATTATACTAAAGTTATCAAGAGTCAAAGGTGTCATAGTTGTTTTAGTTCAGGTTCCACATTCAGCCCATTTGTGATCGACAGTAAAATAATAGTATAATAACCTATAAATAATGACTCCAAATTTAAATCCAAATTTCATTGTAAAAAGTCCGTATCGGATCTGTATTGGATCGGTATCAGTTAAACTAATCCCATAAAAAAAAGACTGGAAGCAAAAAAGTCCAGATCGGGACATCACTACTTACCAAGATAATTTTCGCTTATTCCGTTGGCAGATTTTTTTTTGCTTGAAATAAGCAAAAAAATCTTGAAACAAGAAAAAAAGTCTGTTTATCAAACTTTCATTTTGCACATTTAGTTAAAGTCTTTTTCCTTTTTGTTCTGATCGGTCAGTCTTTCTTTTTGCTCTTACTTCTGTATTACACGTCTTCCACCTCTGTGTATCTGCTTCTTTCAGTCTTTTCTGTTTCCATTTGACTCGTTTCCAAAAAGCCTCACACTCTGTACACGATAAGGCAGATTTTGCAGATTTATTGACAAGAGAAAAAAGAGTGGAGACGGAGCAGCGAAGATAGAGGGAGTCGATGAAAATGGAAATGACCACTGTAACTCAATCTTTTATCTTTGGTTTTCTTCTTTTCCATCTGCCTTTCTTTCTTCTTTATTGCTCTGGATGGCCTTAAAACAAGGCACGGGATGAAATACAATGGGTTTAATGATGCATCTTCTCTCATTCTGTGTCTCCCTCACACACACATTCTCTATTTACAACTCCATCTTTTTAGGGTTCTCTTCTCACTCCGGTGTTTTACGACACAGCCATAAAACAGACAAGAGACAAATGGTCAGACAAGGACTGTCTCTGAAAAAGGCCGTTTAGTAGTCACTTAGTCATACAGCTGGTCACTTCACTGGTCAATAAATGAGTGAGAGTTGAACACTTAACTACGGAAATCAGACATGAAGGTTTCCAGTGAATAATTCTGAAATACTGCAAAAGGTACGAGCGTCTGTAACTTTACAAGACGATAAACAGATACACTATGTGGACAAAAGCATGTGGACACGTTGAATTCAGGGGTTTCTCTTCTACCAGGGGTCTGGGATACAAAACAATAACAAGTGGTGCCAGGCACAACAAACCCCGCCCCTCGCATGTATTTCACCCATTATAAGTAAATAGGAAGATTTTAAAAATCATAAAAAAATTCAACTTTGACCTACCTTTCCCAAAATGTAATGAGACCTGTTCTGGGTTATTGGCAATCTATAAACACAATCTGGTATAAATTCAACCAATAGTTTTGCTGCTAAAGTGTTAAACAAACAAACAAACAAACCACACCAAAAACAACAGCCCTTGTCTCCCCTTTGGGGAGGCGTGCTAATGACAAATGTCTTAATATAGTTTTATATTGGGGTAAATATCATTCCATTCAGCTTTGGTGTGAAGAGACAAATGCTGTCAATTATTTCAATTGTTTCAATAAAAAGAGTAACAAGTGGTTCCAAGCACAACAAGCCCCGCCCCTTGCACATACTGTGGCTTATTTTGGCATCGATCCAACTGATGTCATCACGTCTATGTGTGTGCTGATGTCAGCATGTCAGTTTCGTCTGTATATGTGCCAAGTTTGAAGTAAATTGAAAGAAAATTTCTGTTTTTATAGACATGTGAAATTTCGCCCATTATAAGTAAATGGGAGGAAAAAAAAAGATTAAAAAAATTCATAAAACATTTTAACTTTGACCTACTTATTCCAAAATGTAACCACATCTATTCTGGGTCACTGGCAATCTATAAACCCAATTTGGTATGGAATGCTTAAGTATAACCAAACAAAGAAACTAAGAAACAAACAAACCAAACCAAAAACAACAACCCTTGCCACCCATTTGGGGGGGGGGGGGCGCGGTGTAAAACTGCAAATGTTTCTGTTGGATGTTGATTTAAGATAATGTCACTGAAAAACAGTGTCTTATTCTCAGCCATTTTTGCTAATTATTAATGTCAGAGTTGACAGATTGAGAAAGTCAGTCCAAACAAGACAGGAATATTTTTTTCAAGAAAATGTGGAAATCTTGGTGTAAATTTTAAAAGTAGGAAAACATCAGTATAATCAAGAATGCAGGACAGTCTTTTTGAGTGAACATGTTTTACATTACATGACCATGAAAACCCAATAACTGGGAGTTATCCAATACTTATCGTAATCAGATGCGATGCATTTACATGCACTTCAGAAATGCGATAATGGGAAAACCCTGGTTTATTTGATTTCTTTCAGAATACATATGTACATTATGATGTAAGATGTACACTTCCTGTCATTTTCCAAACATCCGGTCTTGTCTTGTTGTCCATGGATATGCCTACAGTGTCAGCGTTAGCTGTCCTAATGTGGGAGGAGCTAATAAGACTACAAAATAGGTCACATGTTGCTCCTATCCTTCATTTCATTGTTTGTTTACCTTTTTCCTTAGGCTCATGTTGTCGCTGAGCAACTTCCGTTTATATAGATGTTTTTTTTACACATGCACAAATGTTAAAAAATGGAAGAAATCAGATTAACCTGTACACATGCATGCAGATATCGGGGTATTGGAGAAAAATCTAGGTGTGTTTATCCGATTTTTCATAATGAGATTACTGCTGTTATCAGATAAAGTCGACACATGATCACTGGAATAATCTGATTACTCCAGAAATCAAATAATAATCAGAGTACTGGTGTGCATGTGAACAGGCTCTGGGTTTCATTACTTGTAAAATGCAGAATTGTCTTAAATTGTGTATTTTTTTTCTAGTAGGAATATTACAGTCCAATCTCTGACTCATTTTGGAAGCAAAGATAACAATTCAACCCAAACTAACCAATGCAATAATATTTATCCCAACATAAAACTATATTTTGACATTAGTCATTATTGTTTTGCATCCCAGACCGCTGTTAGAAAAGAAACACCTTGATTCAACATGTCCACATACTTTTGTCCACATAGTGTATATCTATATATATCTATAGAGTGCTCTTTTCTCCTTCTAAAACCCAACTCCAGAACACTGCTGGTCTTTGGTGTGACCCCCCGCTGATGCCCTACTCCATCAGGACTAATGGGTTGTGACTCTTAAATACACACACATGTGTCGATGCAGGGAAAACACTAAAACTAACTCTATCTATCTCAACAATCTGCACGACCTCTATTACCCTCCTATTCAAGTGAGCGCTGGCCCAGTCACAATAACAGATACCACACCCACAACTAAAATAACCACAGAGAAACTACTTCAATCCATTTATCCAACCGTCCTAATGCAATCACCTGCAAAAACACTGCCATTGTATGCAGCAAACCCTGGAAATACAGCAAACGTCTACAGAACAGGTGTCAAACATACGGCCCGTGGACTGACCCTGGTCCGCCAAAGGTTGCAATCCGACCCATGGGGGAATTTGTGAAATACAAAAATTACACCGAAGATATGAACAATTAAAAGTGTCAGAATGAACTAAATATGCATCAAATGAAATGAACTAATGCATCAAAATGAACAAAATAATCGTAAAAATTAACAATGTTAACTCCAAACTCCAAATGTTAGCATTTATAAACTATCCTTACACAAAAAATATGAACAACCTGAACAAATGTGAACAACCTAAAATATCTTTAGAGAAATAAGTGCAATTTTACCATCTAATTCATCCATCTTTAAGTCTGATTTAACCGTTGAATAGTTTGGTTTTACAATCTTTTAGACTTATTTTACCAAATTTTCTGTCTCTTTTAACATGTTTTAGTTTAGTTTCACCATCTTTGATACTGGTTTTACCCAGTTTTTGTCTGTTAAAACCATCTCTTAGTTTGGTTTAATGTACTTTTGTAAAAATAAGCATCTATGAGTTTTAATTTTTGAAGAAAACTTGATGATACCATAATACAGATGTGGAAACAATGAGTTTTATACTTCATTCATTAACTGACACAGTCTATGCATACATAAGGTTGATTCGTTGGTGGTTTTGGTCCGAAGTATGTTCTGGTTCTGGTTGTTGACAGTGATATCAGTACCACATTGAAACCCTTTAACACTAAATTACAAGTGCAAATTAAAAAAAGGAAAATGCACTGTGTGATTACACTCTAGAGCAGTGGTTCCCAACCTTTTTTTACTCCTGACCTCATTTTAACATCACAAATTTCTGGTGACCCCAGACATTCAAAATGAATACTTTTTTTTTTGCTAAAATTAATTTGTTTTGGATCATGTAATAGTTTACTATACTATGTTGCAAATAACTGTTAATTTTAGAGGACATTTAGTCTATATAATGTATATTATTATGGACAGAGGCAGTAAATCCAGGTGTAGATTACTGCACAAAGGGAGAATTGCATCTTCCTTGGTCAGGACATGTCCAGTCAGTCCAGCTGTGATTTACAAGGAGGACAATTAATACTGAACAAACAAGAACTGAAACTATGAATTATGAAAGAGCTGCAGCATCTGAAACGGACCACAATGAACATTTGACAGATAAACAGAGTGCAGTGCAGTGAAAGTGAAACTAAAGACGCTTTACTAATTCCTCTATTACCGCATTTCTACTACATGGAATCGGTTCGACTCAGCTCGGCTTGTCTCCCGTTGTTGTGCACCTCATTTCCTTTCCCTTCTTACCTTCGGAAACTTGTATTTAAGGAGTTACGACGTTTGTTGCCCACACCGGAACCGGCGCAGCGTTCACTCTGTCGCTACATTCACAAGCACTGCTAAGTAGAGTATGAAATGTGTGACATTCCTGCAAATGATTCACATGCTGTGGACAAATGTTTGAGGATATTGTTGGGATTCCACCCTTTTGAAGACATGGAAGCTTTGACAGTGTTCCAAGTAAGTGGACCTGGTGTGGTCTGTTTAGACGGTTTCTGCCTCAACGCCATGTTGGTTATGTTCTGACCAAAACAACGCAGCGTACGTGTGACGTCATCGCGCATGCACAACGAAGGCGGAATCGATAAGCAGAATCGTTAAGCAGGCAGGCAAACAATTCCAAGGAATCGAGCTACTGGGAACCGGTTCTCAAAAAAAACCGGTTCTCAATTCCCATCTCTAGTCAAGAGGGTGAATTCGCATTCGTGATGGAGAAAGCACAATCATAAAGTTGCATTTTTGTGTTCGTAATACTCATCCAAGAGTTTACATTTTATTTATTTTTTGCACAACTATATACTAATACACACACATTTCTATCTCATGCACACAAATATTTTGACAGTAACCTTACCCCATACATAACAGACTGTATTTCTGCATTTTCAAAAACATTCTTCTGTAGTTTCTGTGAGACGGGCTTCTTCTGACCATCCTGCCAGCTTTATCTGTGAAACTAATGTAAATTAATTTCCTCCAAACGCGGCCTGTTCTTTTTGGTCTTAATGTGTTGTAAACAGTGTTTGCTGCCTGGGTGAAGCTCGTTTAACTGAGACGAACCAAAACGCATTCGGCATAATTGTATTTGAATAGAACTGAAGTGAAATTAATGTAAATGAAATGACTGGGCCCACAGAGGGGGTGGTGGGAGGTGAGGGGGGGGGGGGGGGGGGGGGCTCTCCACAGGTGATGAGGAAGGGGGTATGTGTGTCAGCTGATGTATTGTTATCCTAATTTCCCCAACAGCGTCCTGCAGGGATGCATTGTTTCATTTCAACATCAAATGGCTGCGAAGGGAAGGATTCTAAATGGCACGTTAATTGTTGTAATGGTCTGTTCGCTCGCTCGCTCTCTCTCTCTCTTGCTCTCTCCCTCTCTCTCTCCTTTTACAACCTCTCTCTTCTCCTTTCACGCTGTATTCTAATGACCTGCTCCCGTCTTGGCGCTCCCTCTCGTTTCGGCGCTCACATGTACACAGATTGGTGAGTGACAGTTTAATGAGAAGTGCTTTTCCATTAAACAGACAAAAGGAGAGAATGCATCAATTAACACCCACTTACAAACAACACGCGTCGCGCATCGGCCGGATAAGAGTTTACGTGCGCGACTCAGATGATGAACGTACAGATGTAGTGATGTATAAGGACATCAATTAAATCACTCACAAGTAACTGTCGCATTCATCCCACTGATACAGGACGATATAGAGATAAATTAACCCTTAAAGACCCAAAGATCCACTAGAAACAAAAACCATCTACTGATCTGAACTGTTTAATACCTGCTGGTCCATTAATCTGGTCAATACATGCAAATAATTGGTGTAAAATACAGTTTTTCATCTTTTCGTGGCCATCAGATATGACCTATTTGGATGTTCAGAGGCTCCGTAGTTACCGTGGAAACACCGTCATCCTCTACAACATTGATTCATCAGTAAAACCCATGGAGTTGGATCACTGACAGTGGATGGACACACTGGGTTTATGTTCAGTTAATGAGAGATTTTGCAGAAAAAGTCACTTTTTCTGTAGTTTTCTGTTTGATAGAATAACCTTTGAATTTACTCTGAGTTTTCACAAACATCTAAATAAAATGTGGGAAATTAAATATAGGAAAATACATGATTTACAGTGAAAAATACAAAATATAGAAGATAATATTAGAATGAATGGTGATAAATTGCTTATGACAGGTTGAATAGAGAGAAAAAAATACATTTGGGAACAAAAGTAGAACTGGGCCTTTATGGGTTAATGTGTATATTTGGTGTAGATATATATATTTAGAGCTTCATATACTGTATATGTTTTTTGCTTTTTTTTTGTGGATAATTTCTTTCCTGCTGTTTGTTATTATACGTGAATGGAGCAACTGTAACAGACAAAAGTTTCCCCCTGGGATTAACAAACTATTCTGATAATTATATGAATGGATTTAATAAATGACATAAGAATAATAATAAAAAAGTCCTGTATTGATTCATCAGTAAAACCCATGGAGTTGGATCACTGACAGTGGATGGACACACTGGGTTTATGTTCAGTTAATGAGAGATTTTGCAGAAAAAGTCACGTTTTCTGTAGTTTTCTGTTTTGATAGAATAACCTTTGAATTTACTCTGAGTTTTCACAAACATCTAAATAAAACATGGGAAATTAAATATAGGAAAATACATCATATACAGTGAAAAATACAAAATATAGAAGATAATATTAGAATAAATGGTGATAAATTGTTTACGAAAGGTTAAATAGAGAGAAAAAATTCATTTGGGAACAAAAGTAGAACTGGGTCTTTATGGGTTAATGTGTATATTTGGTGTAGATATGCAGAGTTATATATGTTTAGAGCTTCATATACTGTATATGTTTTTTGCTTTTTTTGTGTGTGTTTTATGGATAATTTCTTTCCTGCTGTTTGTCATTATACGTGAATGGAGCAACTATAACACAAAAGTTGCCCCCTGGGATGAACAAACTATTCTGATAATTATATGAATGGATTTAATAAATAACAAAAGAATAATAATAAAAAAGTCCTGTATTGATTCCCCAGTAAAACCCCTGGAGTTGGATCACTGACAGTGGATGGACACACTGGGTTTATGTTCAGTTATTCAGTTTCTCTATTTTTGATATAAAACCCCTCAACTTTAATTTGAGTTTTTATGAATATCTGCATGATCAGTGAATTAAATTATGGAAAATACATGATTTTCACTGAAAAAAACTCAAAATAAAGAGGATAATATACAATAAATGGTGATAAGTGTCCACCATGTCTTTCTCCTGTAAATGTTTTTTTTTAACTGCCTTTTTAAAACTTGGCCAGGGGACTACAGATAAAAACTAGCCCTCTGGCTAATTCTGGCTTTTTTTTTTTAACCATGTGTAACCATGTGTTTTATGAAATTGCATTGTCCCCTTTCAAATAAACTAAAGTATGACTCTATAAATCACTTAAGAAAAGTTAAATATAGAGAAAAAAATATTTTGGAACTGTCATAAAAGTAGCACTGGGTCTTCATGGGTTAAACTGTTTCAAATATACAAGTCTGGAGGAAAATCGTGGTTTTCTTTTGTGTTGGAAAACATGAAATTTTGTAAATAAAGTGTCAGTTAAATCCCCTCGAACTGATGCATCTCTTCTTGTTTCTTTCTCGTTTCTTTCTCTGACACTGACTTTCATTTCCAGTTCCTCTGCTGTTTCTTCAGAAATGGAATTAGAGCCAACAGGTACTTTTCTACATATATTATGCGGATGTTGTGTTTATTTCTGGAACTTGGCTCAGTATTGCCAGGCAACTGCGAGGTTGCAGTATTCTGTCAGCTGTTAAGTAGTTGTACAAACGACTAGTGTGTGTTCTTATGTGGGGGATGAACATATATGCAAGTGTCACTACAACAACGGAAATACAGCCGATGGTCGTTCACACACCGTTTAACCCTCGGGTCTATTAGAGAAAATGGCGTCTATTAACATTAGATTCTTGTTATGGTGGTGTTTTTACAGCTACTGCAACTGTTGAAAAGGTTAAAAACTCCACATATTTTCAACGTCCTAGATATTTTAACAGCAAACATTTTAGATCAAAGTCAACGGAACTCCTCAGAAGATGGAAACTGGGGACATAATGGATATATACATATATGCAGTGCAAATTATAATATTAAACATTATTTATTTATTATTATTATTACTTACTGTTACTTATTATTACAGCTGCTCAATATATCGTTTGAGCATCGTCAACGCGATGTACGTGTACGCTCAATAGTCACATCATAGGTTCTGCGATGTAGGAGGTAAATGAACTCAATGTGTTCTCATCTAAGTTCATCGTGGGTACCTGACACACACCGATCACAATTGTTCTTCATCAGTTTGGAGTGAGTCACTGGTAACAGCACTGAAAAATGAGCAACGAACCACAGAAAATCGCCGTTATTATCCCCCTGTCCAACCTGAACAGATTCGTCAAATACCACACACTGACGGTTAGGGTTCGGGTTGTAGGAACAGGAGAACTTGGCGTAAATTGACATGCGATCAAATGGCGTCGAATAACACGCGAAAGGTTGAAAATGTGCACATATAGCACACCAAATACTGTAAGAAATGGTGTGACATACAACGACTTTTGTTAAGATCAGTCTGTAATTTCCTAAAGGCTCTGCACAAAGGATCAGTAAAATTCTATCTAATCTAATCTAATCTAATCTAATTTAAACTACTAAAAATTAAACTAATCTAATCGAATTTAAACTAATAAAAACTAAACGAATCAAATCTAATCTAAACGAATCTAATGTAATCCAATCTAAATAATCTAGTCTAAACTAATCTAAGTAATCTAATCTAAACTAACAGAATCTAAATTAAACTAATCTAATCTAAACAAATCCAATCTAAGTAATCTAATCTAGACTAATCTAATCTAAGTAACCTAATCTAAACTAACCTACGTAATCTCATCTAAACTAATCGAATCTAATCTAATGTAAGATAATGTAATCTAATTTAAACTAATAAAAACTAAACAAATCTAATCTAATCTAAACTAATATAATCTAAACTAATCTAATGTAATCTAATCTAAGTTATCTAGTCTGAACTAATATCAGTAATCTAATCTAAACTAATACAATCTAAATTAAACTAATCTAATCTAAACAAATCCAATCTAAGTAATCTGATCTAGACTAATCTAATCTAAGTAATCTAATCTAATCTAAACTAACCTACGTAATCTCATCTAAACTAACTGAATCTAAACTAATCTAATTTAAACTAATAAAAACTAAACAAATCTAATCTAAACTAATCTAATGTAATCTAATCTAATCTAAGTAATCTAATCTAAACTAATCTGAGTAATCTAATCTAAACTAATCAAATCTAAATTAGACTAATCTAAACGAATCCAATCTAAGTAATCTAATCTAGACTAATCTAAGTAATCAATCTAATCTAATATAAACTAACCTATGTAATCTCATCTAAACTACTCTAATCTAGTCTAATCTAATCTAATCTAATCTCCTAATCCAGATAACAGGAGGTTGGAGAATGTAAATCCTGACAGTGTTTAGAACGTGGGCCTTATTTTAGTCGATTATATACTTCAAGCCAAACTACTTTATTCCAATTATCAGTTTCTTCAGAACAATGTTTCTTCTGTTTTTTTTAAATTAAAAATCACTCTAAATACACCAAATCTTAAAAACATTCTAATCATCCTCTCCATCACTGGCAGCCATTGTTTGCGTTGCCTACACAAGGTGTCCAGAGGAACACTCCATGTTTCACAGATGCATCTCATCAGCTGGTTTTTGGCAGTTTGTCATAACCTTTGAGGAGACTCGTGATGTTCTCTAAGAACACATGATCGTCTTTTCTCTCAGCTGGGATTTCAGCACCAGCCTCAGTATTAACAGACATCAAATGTACAATGTGTTGAATAATCTGTAAGTGGAACATAAACAGTGGATCACGACATCTACTGATTAGAATTTCAACCCTTCACACATTCAGAGATCGTGTACTCATTTATTCAGAATACTTTGGTTGTTTTTCTTCTAGATCATTTGGCTGAGGGGTTAAAAATACCACATGGAGCAACAGTGATTTATTTTAAAATTAACCCATTTCTTCATTAGTTTAACATTAACACAGTAGAACACATATTACATAAAAAGCATATTTACATTTCTATTTTTTGTAAATATGTGGTGTTTTCTATGCCTGTACTATAGGCAGGGCTTTGGGTTCATTATAGTTCATGTATAATAATTAAAATATGTTAGGTTCCTTTTCTTTTCATGGTCCTGACATGTGTTTAAACAGCAGTAACTTCCTTTCAAGTTTTAGATTTATTGATGGTTCACATGTCTCTTACAAGAAATCACACTACACCTAAGTTTCCACAAAAAAAAAATTGATTTACTAAAATAAAAATAATAAAAATAGATTGACTGGATTGAAATTCATTTTCCAAATGAAGATTTTAACCTCCACATTGAAATAATTCTCTCACAGATGAAACTTAAATGTTTTCTTTTGACTGAAGAGTCCTGAAGAAATTCAAAAGACAATTATGATAAAATTATAAGGATGTGTGTAAAATAGTAATCCTTTAAAACACAATTACACTTGTTCACTCAATGCTTGGTGAAGATTCTTAACAAATAAGTGTTAAATGTGATCGTCTTAAATTAAGCCTTTAATTCTCCTTAAAATTGTTAAATAATCCTTAAATCTGACACTTAAAGGTCTTAAAAATCCCAGACACAATAAATATTAAAATAATATTTTCTCTCTGAATCATTGTACATTATTAGTCAAATGTGTAATTAGTTCTGATCATTTGATCCTAACGGAGACGGGAATGAGTGGAGCCTCCAACAGTCCTTCATCGGAGGGGTGTGGGTGGGGTGGGGGGAGTAGTCATTACTAGGGAAAAAATAAACAAACAGAATCATGGCCGGACAGGAGGAATATCTTGCTGTAATTAAGCAACTGTTTGATACGTACGAAAGTGTATTGCATTCACACACACACAAAAAAAATTTTAAAAAATAAAAATTCGGCTCTGTTTTTCTGAATTAATTACTTCAGAAAAACAGAGCTGATTTTTTTGTTTTTTGTTCCAGAAAACAGTACCTCGTTAATTCGGAAAATTCCGTTTATTTATTTTTTTCCCTAGTAATGACTACTTCCGGGTCAGACAACTTAACTATATTGAAAATAGCGAAATCGGATGAGACGATTGTTATTCGTTTTTTCCATTTTTCCTTTGAGCACAAAATCGGGAAATGGAAAAACAAACCAATCCGTGTATCGTTTGTCCATTCGTTTTTCAATTTAAAACCAAAAAAACAAAAAATGATTTGATTTTGGTTTTTCATTTCCAAAACCAGAAAGAAAAATGGATAACGGTTCGTCTTTACATTTCCTGATTTTGTGCTCAAATGAAAATGGAAAAAAAGGATAACGACCGTTTAATCCAATTTTGCTATTTTCAATATAGTTCAGTTGTCTGACCCGGAAGTAGTCGTTACTACGGAAAAAATAAACAAACGGAATCATGGCCGGACTGGAGGAATATTTTGCTATAATTAAGCAGCTGTTTGATTCGGAAGCGTATTGCATTCATACAAAAAAAAATTAATTCGGCTCTATTTTTCTGAATTAACGAGATAAACAGCTGCTTAATTATAGCAAAATATTCCTCCAGTCCGGCCATGATTCCGTTTGTTCATTTTTTCCATAGTTACGACTACTTCCGGGTCACAAAACTGAACTATATTGAAAACAGCCAAATCGGATGAAACGGTCGTTATCCGTTTTTTTTTTTTTTTTTCCATTTGAGCACAAAATCGGGAAATGGAAAAACAAACCGTTATCTGTTTTTCATTCTGGTTTTGAAAATCAAAAACAAAAAAAACGTGTCGTATTTTTAGTTTTTGATTTTTGGTTTTAAATTGAAATACGAATGAACGAATGATACACAGATTCAAACCGTTATCCTTTTTTTCATTGTGGTTGTGAAAATGAAAAACAAAAAAACGAGTGTTTTTTTTTGTTTGTTTTAGGTTTTAAATTGAAAAACGAAAGAACGAATAATACACGGATTATATGTAATACATCAGATAAAAAGCGCTCATGAAAAACACTCGGGGCTGGCTTGACCACAGTGAAAACACCGGAAGTAGAAAATTATTAATAAAAAAATATGTAATATAAATTGTAGTGACATCGGTGAACAAGAAGAAAGACGTAAAGACAGAAAACTAACAAACCCTCCAGTTTCAGTTCTGATAATATAAACATTAAAGTTCAGTTTCCTCCAAACAGAAAGAGGTGAATACTCACAATTCCACGGTTAAAGTCACTCAGGTCCTGTGCTGCGCCTCCTTGTAGGTCGGTAGTTGGGGCTTTCTGGTGTCGGTCCCCGGGTAAACTCCTCCAGCCTCTCCCCGTCACAGTGCGTGGAGCTCCGTGTGGTTCTCAGGTCCGTTGCGGTAAGCTAGGCTAGTTAGCTAGGCTAGTTAGCTAGGCTAGTTAGCTAGGCTAGTTAGCTAGGCTAGTTAGCTAGGCTAGTTAGCTAGGTAGGCTAACGCAGCGCCTTAAACTCGTCTATCTATAACAGCGCAGGAGTCCGCAGTGTTATTATTACTTTTATGTTGTGAAACTTGCAAACACTGCATAGTTTATTCCATTTTTATCATTTTACTTTTCTTAATTCCGTCCTCTAATTACTGCACCTTCTCCACCTTTCTGCCCCCTTTAACTAACACCCGCCCCCCAGCCAATCACAATGAAGGATAACTGACACGACTGGACAACAGCCAATAGCATTCAAGATACAAACAATCAAGGTTGTAAGTGTGTTGTGTGCACATGTCTCCATGTACATATCACACAACCTACCTACACCTGAACAGTGTTTTTATGTCAAACAAAACTGTTTTAATTGGCTGAAAACTGAACATGTGCATGTGTTACAAACAAAATTAAAATAAATAAATAAAATGGTTCTAGTGCTAAAACTTGTACAAATACAACAAAACAACAAATATTATGAATATGATCTCATATGTCCGCTACAATGTCGTCATCATTTTGTAGTTAATGAAGTTAAAATATGTATTCTTTCTGAAAATGAAAAAGACTTACACAATAAAATTCAAGCACAAAAATCAGAGAAGGAAATATATTTTATTTTTTATTTATTCATTTTTATTTATTTTCAAGGTTTCACACAGAAAAAATAAAATAAAATAAAAACACTTAAAGAGGGGTGTACGCAATCAAATAAAATACAAGAACAATATACAGGGATACACAGTTATAAAGAAAAGAGAATATATAAATAAAACAAAAAAAAAATTACTCAAAATCTGTTTGTCTTAATACATATATGTCCTGCATTTCTCCCATATTTTCTCAAATCTGTCATTTTGGAGTCTGTTGCAAAATGTGATTTGTTCCATCACAAAAACCAAGTAAACAACATGATGCCAGTCCTCCAGAGTTGGTGCATTTACATTTAACCGTTTTTTAGTAATAGCTTAGAAAGGCAGGAAATACATTTTAAAAGACTTACAGTGATCTCAAAGATTATTACAACCTTCCCAGGCCCTGTTTCGTAACCATAACCAAGTTATTTTCTACCTATATTAAAGTAGAACTGTAACCACCTTATATTTTTACATCTGAAATAGCAGAAAATTCATGAATAATTAATAGTTTTACATTTTTTAGTCATTAGTATTGATAAAAAAAAAAAAAAAAAAAGATTGTTTAATGGTTGAAAAAAATGAACAAATCAAATGAAGCATATTAAATCAGATTTTTGAGTACATAGCATGAATGTCAAAGTGCCGGTCAAGTTGACAAGTTTGCAAGTATGCATTCACATGTTTGGTGAATATGGTGGCGGAAAACAAAGCAAAAAGAAAGACAGTAGATATAAAAGACAGCAGTGTAATCAGAGACGGGTCAAAAGAGCATAAAATGGCCCAGTTAAAAAGTTCATTCCCCTCAGAAAAGCCTCATTTACAGATAAACGGAGTACGAGAAGGATTCCACCGCTGGTTTATGTCTCAATAAATGAGTCTAAACAAACAAATGAGCAGTGGAGGTCTTCACTCACAGAGTCCATCTTCTATCTTTAGATTTAAGAGAAGAAAAAAAGGACGTAGACATAGAAGAGAAAAACAAATAAATACTAGAAGACAGGAAGAAACTGATCATCCTGCTGAAGCCAACCTAGAAAACTATACTGTTTATACAACATTTACTGACTACTAACACAAATTGAAATATTCTGTTGGTGACTGTTGAAGTTCGTCATATGCATCTAATGGTAAGAAATAATATAGAACATATGAAGAATCATGTCTAAAATATTATCAGTAGAGCAGTCATGGACTCATGGTTGCAACACATGACACTGGTGATAAAAAAGAAAAACTTGGGAATGTGGTGGAAAAATAACGTTTGTGGACTTATTCTAGCCCTTTCTCTGTACTTTTTCCTAACACTAACCAAGCAGTTTTAAAGCTAAATTAAACTATAACCATGACAATATCGAGAAAACAGTTGGATGACCCCATATATTAACTCATAAAGACCCAAACATCTACTGATCTAAACTGTTTAATACCTGTTAATCCACTAATCCTATCAATACATGTAAATAATCGGTGTAAAATACATCACATCATCTTTTCATGGTCATCAGATATGACCCATTTGGATGTTCAGAGGCTTTGTAGTTACCGTGGAAACACCGTCATCTTCTACAACATTGATTCACCAGTAAAACCCATGGAGTTGGATCAGTGACAGTGGATGGACACACTGGGTTTATGTTCAATTAATGATATCTTTGCTGAAAAAGTTACTTTTTCTTGAGTTTTCTCTGTCCTTAATGTAATAACCCTCAAATATAATCTCAGCACGATGATTTAAATACATGATCAGTAAATTAAATACGGGAAAATACCTGATTTTTACCAGAAAAAATGCAAAATACAAAGGATAATATTATAAGAAATGATGAAAAATCACTTTGGAAAGGTTAAATAGACAGAAAAATAATTTAGGAACTCCTAAATTTAGGAATTTAGGACCAATGACAGTGGATGGAGCAGTTAGTTATTTCTTTGCTGGGAAAATACATGATTTACACCAAAAAATGCAGCGTTGATTCACCAGTAAAACCCATGGAGTTGGATCAGTGACAGTGGATGGACACACTGGGGTTATGTTCAGTTAAATATATCTTTGCTGATAAAGTCACTTTTTCTTCAGTTTTCTCTATTTCTGACATAATAACTTCTCAAATTTATTCTGGGGGATTATGAACATCTACATCAGTGGTTCTCAGTCTTTTTCTGTCGGGCCCCCCTTTGGAGCATGAAAAATCTCCAAGCCCCCTTCAACCCCAACAACATTGTACCTGTGGTGCAATTATTACTTTTACTAAAAGAAACATCAATATCGTAAGAATACTTTTTGCTTTTCCTTGAATTATCCCTTGTGCAAATT
The DNA here is from genome assembly GCF_902148855.1 of Sphaeramia orbicularis. Taxonomy (NCBI): domain Eukaryota; kingdom Metazoa; phylum Chordata; class Actinopteri; order Kurtiformes; family Apogonidae; genus Sphaeramia; species Sphaeramia orbicularis. The sequence goes on along the minus strand of NC_043977.1, from coordinate 6,481,615 downwards.
AAAAATAACTTACATTTTTGATTGAACAATACAAATGAACTCAACAAAACTGCTCCCTGAGACATTATTTTTCCAAATAAAAATAGGAAATGTGTAATTATCTTACAACTATGACAATAAGGTACATTTTTTTTATAGAACAACAAACAAATTTTAGTAACAAAGATGAACATTTTAACAATATCAGTGGCTGCAATGAGCCTGTTTCCGCTGCACATCTGAGAACATCAAAGTGCAAACTGTACAAACTGTGCAAAAACAGAAACATTGCACATTTTTCTTTTCCAGTCCAGTCCTTGTCCACTCTCCAAACCTAAACTCTGTCTAGTTCAGTGACAGATCACCATGGCAGTAGATTTGTTTGTTGTACGTCCCTAAAATGAGTCCAGAATGCTCCAACGCTAAAATATTAGTTCCACCTGATACATGTTCTAACCTGAAGAAAAAATAAACACCTAGGAATGATCCCATGCCCCCCCGGCAAGCCTTTGTGCCCCCCGGGGGGGCCCGCCCCTTTTTGTATTCAGAAAATCTTTAAGTTAAGAGAAGGACATTATAATTTAAGAGGGATGTTTGTGTTTGAAAAGTGTAAAGTAAGAACAAACGTTAAATATCACAGTGTTTCAGTTATTGGTGTCAAGCTATGGAACGAATTGAAGGATGAAGTGAAATTGTGTAGCTCACTGTTGAGTTTCAAAAAGAATTTAATTGGTCAAATTATGAAGGGCTATGAGAGTAATATGTTTACAAAATAACTTATTACACTGAATGTAGTATAATTTAAGTTTAAGTATTTATCTGCTGCAACTTAAGGTGTGGACATGGACTAAGGATGTAAATAGGAGAAGCAGAAATAAGCCTCCGGCTTCAGCTTCTTCCTTTTTCAGTTACAAAATGTGTTAATTTTATGCTTGTTTGTTTCTTTTTTAATATGTAGGTGTTTTGTTTTGTTGTCTTTTTTATATGTGTGTGTTTTGTATCTTGTATTTAACTGAAATAAACATTCATTCATTCATTCATTCATTCACATGATTAGCAAATTAAATATAGGAAAATACCTGATTTTTGCTTTAAAAATGCAAATATCAGAAGATGATATCATAATAAATGGTGATAAATCACCTCAGAAAAGTTAAATAGAGAGAAAAAAAATCATTTTTGTAATTACCACAAAAGTAGCACTGGGTCTTTATGGGTTAAAACTGTCATGAGAAATAATGCTCTAACAGTTTCCGATGCGTCAAAATGTGACACCAATTGTCAGTATGTGATGAGAGCGTGTATTTCTACTACAGCGTGGAACAGGAAGTACTCATTTTGTTAAGGGTGAGGTTAACTCTCTTTATCCCTGTAGAGAAATTCTGCCTCTACATTTCACCCACGATACACACAGTACCTACCATTAACAGTAACATCGGCAATTAGCATTAGCAATTAGCACACATTAGGAGCAGTGCGTTGCCATTGACGACGCTCAGGGACTAACTCCAGATCTTCATCAGCACCAACAGGAGAATTAACCTGCATGGACCTGGTTTTAATGAGTGGAGACTCTGGAGAACAAGTGAATTCAACACAGAAGAGCTCCAGCTCAAATGTGAAAGGAACCATTCTGCTTTAGTAGTTTTCAGGGTAGAAACTAAAAATCTACAAGTGTCTGTTCTGCGTTGGTCTGTAGGTTTTAATCTGAAAAGGCTAATGCACGCAGAAAATATTGGCATCTGTCATTCTGAACTCCATCCACATTAATGTTAACCCTTTAAGCGCCACAGTTGCAAAATTGCGACAATCAACATAACTGACTGAAACAGACCATAATAACTCCGGTTACCAAATCTTGTTACCACCTCCCACCAATAGGTGGCAGACATGTGCCTCTTTAATCCTAACACCATTTAAGAGCATGTTTCTATTCAAAGTGAAGAAGAAAATCCAGTTTAAAGGCGTGGTCCTGAACTGGTTTAGTAAGTAAGTAGAGTTGATTTAGTTTTAGTTTGGATAGATAAGGACAGATTTGGATAAAAAGATACTAAAACTTCCTGTGTTTTACTTTCTACTAACGTTTAAGTTCATTTATTTTAAGGATAAGATGAAAAAAAACAAAAAACAAAAACAAAACAAAAAAACAAAGAAAACTTCCATGTAAATGTGTTCAGATTTCAATTTTACTAAAAGTTACACACATCCAATATGGCTGCCACCATGTGATGTCACAATATGCAAATTAGATGAGTACATTTACTCCCATCATATTAATTGAACTGAATTTGTATTTTGAGTCTCTAAAACGTATCGAATTTACTAAATAAGTGTTACTCAGCTCTTCAGTTTTACTATAATTACCTTGAGTTAATTTGTTTGCCACTTCACATTGTTATATTTTTCTCTTTTTTTCTAACTATATATTTACTTTATGTTGGATCTTCATCTTTATTTTCTTTAATTAATTTATTTATATTTTGCCTTTTTTTTCATTTCATTAATTAATTTATTCTTGTAAGTTTCTATGTCTTCTAATTATTAGTATATGATTATTGCATCTTGGAATGTCTGATGTTTTGTGTATTCTTGATATATTCATACTTTTTGTACGTTCTATGATTGAATAATAAATGCATTCTTAAAAAAAAAAATAAAAAAAAAATTATACTATCATAAATTTTTTATTACCAGTATGTTTCTCATTTACAGTATGACTTTATCTCGAACCACTTCCAAGATACAGCTTTTTGAAATCTTGATATCAAAACTTAATATAAAAAAAATAAATAAATTAAAAAAACGCCTGAAGGGTTAATAAAGTTCGACTGAATCCGTTCAGCTCACATTTGTTCAGGTTTCAGAGCCGGGTGGAGCTGAGATAATATTTAGGTAACATTCTTTTATTTGCACTTTGACATGAGGTGTATTAGATGTGAGATGAGGGGAAACGCTGCTGTGAGGAGTCTTTCATGGAGACACTTCAGAGAACAGACCGTCCATTCTGGTGGCCGTGTGTGTGTGTGTGTGTGTGTGTGTGTGTGTATGAGGGTGAACGACTCTTAAAGACCACATTGACTCCGTCCCGGTTCGCTGTTCTACTCATGTGTTAAAAGGAAGTGAGATAAGAGGCGCCACTAAAAGCCTTTTTTTACGCTCACACACTCTGCTGCTTGTTTATTAAACAGGGTCAGATTTTCTTGTGTTTGTGGTTTTTGTGTGTGTTTGTTTGTGTTTGTGTGTGTCTGCGGTGTGTGTGTGTGTGTGTGTGTGTGTGTAACCCATAAATTATATATGACTAAACTGCAATTATGTTTTACTAACAGTGTAATGCTGCCAGCGTAAAGAGCAGTAGGTTTATGTTTATTGACATATTTTGGGCAAAGCATCGACTGTGACTGTAAACAGAGTTTGTTCACAGGTAAAATCTGATGCTTTTTCACTGATTTATGAGCCCGACTGACCTCAGATCGGCAATTTATGTGTTTTGATTAATTGAAAGTAGCTTTTATTTTTACTATCGCCTTCTCTGAGAGATACATCGATGTTTAACGTGATGTAAAATCATGCACATCACAGGTTCACTGCAAAAAAGGAACATCTGACGTCGATAAAATGACATGTTACTAGAGGGAAGGCCAAGGAATTTGAATAAATGTGGAAACCTTTACTAAAATGTATGAAGCACTGGGGTCCACAGCCTCTGACTGTGTTCTAATGTAAATGTGGAGTTGTTCCATGTGTGGGATGTCATTTTTATTAGTTTTTTTTTTTTTTTTTATAATTTTATTTGTAGATTTTTAACAGCATTACACGGATGCATCATACGATCTTTACATTTTTACTGTTTTTGAACACAAGTTCCCACCCTCAACTTAAATATAAACATAAACATGTAAATATATTTACCAGAAGACATCAAGATTATGAAAGCAAAAATAAATACATAAAATAAAATTGAATGGATAGCAATTATACACATATAAAAAAAAAAAAAAAGACAGAAATAAAATATGTACCATACCTACAGTTCTCCAGGTGATGAGTGGTGATTTGGTGTTAAAGTCATGATACATTGCTCATTTTATAAGTTTCTGTGAATTTTACAAAAGGCTGCCATGCTTTATAGAATTTTGCAGTTGATCCTGTTAACGTACATCTCATCTTCTCCATTTGTAAAAACCTCATAACGTCTGCGATCCACTGATCATGTGTGGGAGGGGTTTCCTGTTTCCACCTCAAAAGTTTAAGACGTCGTGCAAGTGGAGAAGCAAATGCAATAGCATTTAAATAATATTTAGAAATATAAATGTTTGGGGGATTTTTATTAGTTTTTTAAGCTGTTTCTTCTTTTGTTCCTTGGTCTGTCTGATAAAATGTGGGAAAACCAATAAAAACATTCAGGCTAATGATGTTCATTTTGTCTTCTGTCAGCTCGACGGGCTCTGATTGGTCCGTCGAGCCGACCAGCTGATACATGACACATCAGCAGCACGTCGGATGACGCATCTGAGGAAAACTGGAGTCACAGTCCAAACTGTCAAGCAGGTAATATCTAAAAACTACACCCTGTCTGAACAAAAGAAAAGTATAATTACAATAAAAACATAGTTAAAAAAAGTTACATTTTACTAATTTTGTTCAGATTATTTGACTTATTCTAAGACTGTTCATCTTGATCTACCCCACTTAGATATTATAACTAACTTTAAACACTATTTGTATCAAAAACCAGCTCCATTGTTGGAGGATGAGTATGGAGGACACAGGAACTGTTTACCCTCAACACAGTTTTACATGTTTTATGCAGTTTTTCCTATAAATACATATCTACTGAGTCATTACATCTTCATAAGACCATATATACAGTATATATATGACACATTAAAAAACATCTTACTATGAAGACTTTAAACAAGTATACTCTGCTTAAAATAAGAATTTTAGTGTTGTACAAGCCTTAGATAATATTTTCTAATTATAAGCACTGCACTGCACTGCCAGATTATTTAGTTGGAATAAGACATTTTAACCCAATAATGAGTTGTACAGGCCTTTTTTGCAGGGCTGATCAATCAGAATCATCGTTCTTTTGATTTAAACTGTATGTTGTCATTAATTTGTGAAGTTGGAAAATAAGATGAACTAACAGTGTGTAGTATTTGACATGGTGTGAACATATACACAGAAAGCTTATAATACGTACACATAACACGCCAATTAAAAGTGGTGTGTATATTTAGGCAAGTCATGATATCAGGTTGGAAATTTTTTGAAATTTTTATGAATTGTTTGTTTTTACCATTTGCCTTTCCTTCTAATGGTCTGTGTTTTGAGGATTTATAACATGTAAATGGTTACAGATATCAGTATAGTTCCTATTGATCACTAGTTGCTTTCCATTGACCCTCAGACTGTGCGAATATAACTTGTGCATAAAAATTCACCTAAAGGAAAAAAACGACAATTCTGCCAAAACTCTCATTTTTTGATGAAAAGTTTTTGCGCAGGCAAGAGGTGGTTTTTCAGCCGTAGCGAAATTTTTATATCACGCAAAACTGCAATGGACAGACCTTTTTCTGCAACTAGAGTCGTGTGAACAAAAAAAAAAAAAAACTGATGTTGACGAATGATAAAACAAGCAAAGAAGAAGAAGAGTTTTAAAAGAAAAATGGCGCAGTATGTGTGGACAGAACAGGAAACTAATAATTTTTTTCATTTAGTACGAGATAGAGGGGTAATATATAATAATAATAATAATGAATTTATCTGTAAATCAACACCATATTTGTGTTCATCACCGTGTTTATGGAATGACTTCTTGTATCATCTCATGATAATAAATAAACAAATCATCGTATTTGTGATTTAATAGAAAAACCAACATTACACACGTCTGTTTTTTCGACATTTGGGAAATGTTGGTGAAGTTTTGCACAGATGTCCAATGGAAAAGCAGCTGGTGATAGAAGTCATATCTGGACTTTGATTGAATGAGCTGAGTTCTCCTCCAGTGAAAGTCCCGCCCACTTGTATTGTTAGATTGATGTGCATCCAGACCACAGGACTGGAACATAGAACAGAACCTGTCAACCTCACACATTCAACTGGGGGTTGATTCAGATAGAACAGACGCTGACATACAGGGACAGTGGAACTATTTTTCGTTTTTTTGGGGAGAGACAAATAGAAAACACATTAAAACGACCAGAGGACGAGGAAAGAATGTGGGTTATTTACTGTGGAGCTTTTGTTGGGAGAATACGTGCATTTAAAGGAAAAGATTTATTGGGGATGAGGGAGGGAAACATTAAGAGAAGATGTTTTCAGCATATTTAGAAACAGAAGAGTGAGTATTTCCACCGTTTAGTGTTAACTGATGGAATACGATGCACTATTTGTTCTGGCAGAAACAGATGTGAGCTGAACTTTACAGATACAGCTGCTGCTTGAACTCCTCAAACACTGGATTTGTTTTTAATGTTTCGGCTTCACTCAAACTGTGTTTACAGGCTTTGGCAGGAAACCAAACAGATCAGCAGAAGGGTCAATAAAACAGCTCCTTTCATTCAGATACGATTCTTCCTTTAACTTTAACTAATCTTTGTTTTGTATCACGGACTTAAACACTATCAACAACGTCCAAGCTGCTTCGCTGGTTTTTGTCAGTACATGTGTCAGGTAAGTTTTATTCACTGGTGTTTTTATCGCTGCTGAAGAACAGATGCTTATTTGAGTCTGTTTCTTTTTACTGCCATTTGCTTTTTTTTGTGTTTTTATATCCAGGAAAAGACATTATGTGGGTTTTTTGCAATAACATAAATGGGCTTCTGTGGCCCCTCCACCCACACAGGTCAAAGGTCAAGGCTTTGGCACCAGATCATGCATTTTATTAATTACTTTGTGTTTATCATGTTAAAGTGAAGTGCTTTTCATTGAAGGAAATAAAATAAGAAAAAAAAAAACTGCACACTTTTGGTTAGATTTGCATAATAGTCTTTGACCTTTGACCTGTTAGTTTGATTTGTCATTCCATCAAAATAAAGTCTGATGCTTTCTGGTGCTGATACGTTTTATATTTTAATAAATGCACCAAATAGAATCCTGCACTTGGATTTAAATAAATAAATTAATAAATGAGGATAAGAAACACTCATATCTGCATCTCTTCTAAAGGTGAAGCCACGATGTCAAGAAACGTACTGTGACTTTCCTAAAATTATTGGCTAAATCTTATATATATATATCTCTATCTATCTATCTATCTATCTATCTATCTATCTATCTATCTATCTATCTAGATAGATAGATAGATAGATAGATAAAATGTATTTATTTATTTATTTCAGGAAACACAAAAAATGTGTCATAAATTGAGTATTTGATGATTCAGGCACAAAAGTAATTTTTATCAAAAAAAATAATGGCAATTATTTTAGGAAGGAGACGATATAGAAAAACGTTTGATTTTTTTACAATTAACCAGCACTTTTACATGCACAAAGAGTACAAGTGTATAGTCTTTACAGCAAATACATAAAAAAAACCCTCTGCCTACTATAAAATGTTATATTTCAAGTTAGCTCTTTTGATTAAATATTTATGAGTCTGGAGAAAAAAAATAATAAATTGTATTAATATTGTTCATATTGTTCATAGATACACATACTGTTAATTTGTTGATATTATGTTTATTCATATTTCTATTTTTTATTCTACTGATTTCTATTCTTATCTTACTTTTGTAAAATCTTATACTGTATTATCTAATCTTATTTTTAGTTTTTGAAATTTTATATTCCTTCTGTTCTTGTTTTTATGAAGTATTGGTGATTTATTCATATTGTTGCACTGACTGGAGAAGTACTAACAAAACACAATGACAGTAAAGGCTATTCTATTCTATTCTATTCTATTCTATTCTATTCTATTCTATTCTATTCTAGTCTATTCTAGTCTATTCTAGTCTATTTTAGTGGTTTTGACTCTAACTCTCCTAACTCTATTTTGCATAAAGTGTTGTTTTTTTCTGTATCTGTTTGTATTTATTTGTTTCCAGAGGTTTTCATCGGCTCACACATTATCAGTCTGTTTGTGTCGTGTACAGGAGACTTTCACACATTTAGAAATGAGAATTGGTTTGTGTTCGTTGCCGACACTAACTCATATGGGGGAGCGTTTGCATGGTAGATTAGATGTTGAATGGCAGGTCCAGCCCCCCCGTGGCCCCCCCAAAGCCCCCTGATTAGATTTGTTCTGACTTGTAATAAAGTGACAAAACATGAGGGACTTTCTCACGTATCTGTGTTACCGGTGCAGCTCAGGAGAGTGAATGGAAAAGATGTCCTCGGGCAGTTGGAACACGGCATTGTGGGAAATGTATGGATTAATAAAACACAGATTCAGCTCAAGTTGCATGAAGGGAAACTGGAGGGGAGCTCGATTCAGTACGAACATGAGGCTGTTTCAGGTTTTACCTCCATGTCCAGACCTTTGTGAATGTTATTTCTGTTGTTTGAACTCAGTGTTTTTCAACCCTGGGGTCGGGACCCTACATGGGGTTGCCTGGAACTCAAATGGGGTCTCCTGAAATATCTAGTAATTGATAAAAAAAAAAAAAAAAAAAGAAAGAAAGAAAGAAAATACTAATAAAATATATTTTTAATGATTCAATAAATATTTAATTATAAATTAAAACACCACATACTTTTCCGATAAAAATCAAGTTCAAATAAAATGTGGGATATAATATCTGAGAGGGCACATCTTGATTGACCTGATCATGTGACCGCGTGCAGTCGCAGTCAGAAAACCAGACCGAACTGAGAAGATTTCTTCGCCCGCCTGGCCACACTAAGACATCTTCAAGAGAAACTGAGAAGCAGACACCAAAAAGGGGCATTATATACATTATATAGCCTAAATGCCATCTAAAATTAATGTTTATTTGCATCATAGGATAGCAAACTATTACAAAATCAAAAACAAATTAATTTTAGAAAAGAAAAAGTCTCTGTTTTGAATGTCTGGGGTTGCCAGAAATGTGTGATGTTAAATGGGGTCACGAGCCAAAAAAGGTTGAAAACCACTAGTTTAACCCTTTTAGGACAATTGTGTCTCTGACGCTACATTTTTCAATTACTGTAACTCCTGAGATGTTAGTTTTTTATTACTTTTAGCAGCGCTTTAGCAAGACTTTAGCTGTGGTTTTTAGGTTACTTTATTTCAGACACAGACATAATACAAAACATATGGAACAAAAATTTAAAAAAAATAAATAAATAAACAATACACACATAAAAAAAATCCAACAATAGAAAAATAATAAAAATAATGATAAACAATACACAAAAAAATCAAATAATAGAAAAAAAAGAACAACTTGCAGTGTTTTGCAGTGAATTCTTGTAAATAACTGTATATAATAGTGATAATGTGGTTTTGAAGTGTTCTACTAGTGTGTTTTGCTGTGTTTTTGTCAAGTTTTACTATTTTTTTCTGCAGTTTTCATCTATTTCTCTGGTTTGTATCGAACATTGATAGTTGTATTTTAGCTGTAAATGTTATATTAATGTATTTACAGTATATTTACACTACCAGTCGAAAGTTTGGACTCACCTGGCAAGTATTTTGGCAATTTATCCTCTTAAAAAAATCAGCTTTTTAAACAGTTATCAATGCAACGGTATTGACTTTGGATTAACCCTATGAGGATTACCATTATAACAGGTGTCTTTATATTGTTTTTGCAATAAAAGTATCAGAAAATGTCAATTCTTTCATACTTTTTTTCAGAAAGAACTTAACTTTCAATATCTGGACATTAATTATTATTACATGTAACAGATGCTTAAAACAGTGTGTTATAGCAAAAAAAAAAAAAAAAAAAAAAATCATTGTAGATTCTCACTGAAGGCATCAAAGCTATGAATGAACACGTATGGAATTATGGAGTTAGAAAAAAGTATGACATAACTCAAAGCATATTTTATGTTTTAGATTCTTCAAAACAGACACATTTTGCTTTTATTATTGCGTTGCACATTCTTGGCATTCTCTGGATGAGCTTCACCTGAACTGTTTTCCAACAGTCTGGAAGGAGTTCCCAGAATTGTTGAGCACTTGTTGGACATCTGTGGTCCATCTCCTGTCTTTGAAATGAGAAACTTTTGACTGGTAGTGTACATACATGTAAATATAAAAGCATAAAACTATCCAGGGCAGAAGGAGATGCAGTGTCTGTATTTGAATCAGATGATGGATGTTTTTGTCAGTGAAATGAGCGGCTCTGTTTACAACTGGACAGAAAGAGAACAGAGACTATCACACAGGATAAAAATGACTAAAAATGACTAAAAATAATAAGAAGAACATGGACACAGAATGATCAAGACGAACTAAAATGTCTGATCTAGAGATGTAACGATGTGAAAATTTCGTATCACGGTTATTGTGACCAAAATTATCACGGTTATCATTATTATTGCGGTATTGTTGAAATTGTGCTCAAAATGTTCAAAAAGTACTGATACACACACTGAAATAATTTAAACAAGTTGTATTTTGGAAAAAAAAAACAAAAAAAACAATAACGAACAAAACAAATAAAATAATAGATACAATGTACCTTCTGTTGCAGAAACATTCAAATATTAACCCTTAGTGGTCTGAGCCTATTTTGGCCGTTTTTCAGTCCTTTTGATTTTGCCTTTATAAACTATATAAACAAATGTTTACTATACCCATGTTTGGGATCTTTTTTTTCAGCACAACTTCGTCTGTCTCATCTGTCTTTTATTTTTTTCACTTTAACCTACTATATCAACACAAAAGGACAGAAAACAAAAAAAAAATACAAAATCCAATTTGAAAAATGTATAAAAAATTCAATCTTCTCTCAGTTTTTGATGTGAACGTTTACCAGACCTGTGTCTTCATGTACAAATATGGTCACTTTATTCATATTCTTCCTAAAGTTTTTCACAATTTCTTTACGTCGTCTTCTGTTATTCACAACTTTCCGACACGATTTTCAAGCAAATTTTCTCTTCCGTACTGCCGAACTTCAGTCTGTCAGTATTCTCTGAAACATGGTGGACCGAATCTGTGGAATAATCTAAGACCTGAACTTCAATCAACATCTACTTTATCATTGTTTAAAAAGCATTGGAAAAGGACTGTAATTCATGAAAAAATGTAAGGCTGTGCATCACTCGATTTGTATTTGATGATTTGTAATGTGGATTACATTTTTATTGTTTTTACTTTAGTTTATTATTTCAGTTATATTGTATTTTTTAATTCTTTTTTTTTGTGTATTGTTCACTTCAGGGGAGGTATTCATATAAGCCTTCTTTTTGGCTTCTAACCTCTCCTGCACAATTTTGTTACTTGTTTGAATGTTGTTGTTTTTTTCTATTGCTGTTTTATTTTGTGCAAATAAATTAACAAATCATTAACAAATCATATATAATTTATTGCATAAATAGCACACAGATGCTTAACGAACCTTTTCAGAGACTTTACAAGTGAATATTGGTTCCAAATATTAGGTATATATAATTAAAATTGTAATAAATTAAAACTATACTCAAATATTTGACATAAAAAGCATAGCTTTACATGGGCGTTTTCTCCCCTAAAAGTGTGGTAATCAAACACGGTTATCATAATAATTAGAATTCAAACGGTAATACTAACCGTCTGCAATTTTACATTATACCGGTGCTCGTTACATCCCTAGTCTGATCACATGTAAAATAGTTGAAGGCTTATTCCTATAACCTCATTAAGTTCCATTATGAACATTTACAGTTGTTTTTCATAATAAATGTAATATAAATTCCTTTTTTTTTTTTTTTTTTTGCTATAACACACTGTTTTAAGCATTTTTGTATGTATTTATGTTATGATTAATGTCCAGATATTGGAAATAATAATAATAACAATAATGGATTAGATTTCTATAGCGCTTTTTGAGGCACCCAAAGCACTTTACATTATTGATCCATTATTCCTTCACTCTCACATTCTCACTCTGGTGGTGGGAAACTACATTTTTTTATATCCACAGCTGATCTGGCGCAGACTGACAGAAGCATGGTTGCCAGTTCACACCAAACGGTCCCTTTGACCACCACCAAATATTTATACACATTCATTCACCAGTGTGAGTAACACTGGAGGCAAGGATGGTGAAGTGTCTTGCCCAAGGACACAACGGCACAAGACTAGCATAGAGAAAAGTTAAGTTTTTCCTGAAAAACAGGGCGACAGAATTGACTTTTATTGCAAAAACAACATAAAGAAACCTGTTATAATGGTAGTCCTTATAGGGTTAGTCCAAGTCAATACTGTTGCATTGATAAATGTTTAAAAAGCAGATTTTTTGAGAGGATGAATCGCCAAAATAATTGTAAATCGAATTCACCATCAATATTTAGTCAGAGTAAATGAGTGCTTACTGCGAACTGGATCTGGGTGAGCAGAAACAGCTGAGAGAGATTAACCGGAGTATGTGGTGAAGAATGCCTCATTACTGCGAGTGTGTGTTTGTGCGAGTGTGTGTTGATGATTATTATTCATGCGGAGTTGCTATGATACAACGAAGCCAGCTGGGGAGCAAGCGTTGCACTCAACCTTTGTTGCCCTTCCTCATTTATTAAACACACACAGAAATGCATGCGAGCGACACTCCGACACACAAACAAACACACAAATCAGACAAATGGGTAATCTGCACCGGCAACGCAAACACAACAAGCACACAAGCCCTCGTACCCTCGCTCATGTTAACATTCAGTTGATAGAAGCAGCCTTAGTCAAAGGCTTCCTCTCCACCCACACACCGACACAGCTACACAACGCACAGCCATGCCAACAACACAACTACACAACCAAGAAACGGATGTGTGTTTGTTTAACACGGAAACTTTCACATCTCACTGAGTCAGTGTTTACAACAGGGGGGTTAAATATACGGCCCGCAGACCAAAACTAGCCCGCCATATGGTCCAATCCAAGAAATACTAAAATTACACTGAATAATAATAATAATAATAATAATAATAATAATAATAATAATAATGATATCACTGAAGATATGAACAATGAAAGGATGTCAAAATCATTTCAGTTCAGGCACCGCATACAGACCAACATGATCTAAAGTGGGTCAGAGCAGTAAAATACTAACATACCAACGTATAAATGATGACAACTCCAAACGTCAGCATCAAAATAAAAAAAGGCAAAAATTATCACTAAATTTAATTACATAAGCATCAAAATGAACAAAAAAAATCAATAAAATGAACTAAATGAGCATCGAAATGAAGAAAATAATTAATCAAATAAACTAAATATGCATCAAAATTAACAAAATAATTAATCAAATTAACAAAATAACCATCAAACTGAACAAAATAATCAATAAAATAAACAAAACGACCATCAAACTGAACAAAATAAACAAAATAATTATCAAAATGAACAAAATAATCAATAAAATGAACTAAATAAGAATCAGACTGAAAAAAAAATTAATAAAATTAACTAAACAGTCATCAAAATGAGCAAAATAATTAACAAAATGAACTAAATAAATAAATTGACTGTCAAATCACTTTGTCAAATACTGTTTAACAGTGTTAAATAAATACAGATGATTATTTTATCACAGTTAATATCATTATAACTGATTACACTTCATTGTCACATAATTGACAAGGCGTCGATGCTGTAATAACGACGTCTGCAACAACAACTGGACTGAACGGAACTTCAGTTCTAACGAAACAACAGAAACAACACAGTGCAGAAAAAAGAAGTATGACTGATAATATAACCCAACACATTTTGCACACTTATTTATGTATATGTGCATATATTTCTTTAATTCTCATATTGATAATATATTGTCTAGTACATGTTGTACAAATTGCTGTTCTAATTGTGTGTTAATGGAGTGTTTTAACCCTTAACGACCCAAACCTCCACTGATCTAAACTGTTGAATACCTGTTGATCCACTAATCCGATCAATACATGTAAATGACTGGTGTAAAATACAGTTCTTCATCTTTTCATGGTCATCAGATATGACCCATTTGGATGTTCAGAGGCTCCGTAGTTACCGTGGAAACACAACTACATCTTCTACAACATTGATTCACCAGTAAAACCCATGGAGTTGGATGAATGACAGTGGATGGACACACTGGGTTTATGTGTATATTGACCAGAAAATGAATTTAAAAAATTCACAAAATCCTAAATAACATGAAAAAATAATCAAAAAATGAAGTAGAAAGGATAAAATAAGCAACAAGATGAATAAAATCAACCAAAGCGATCAATAAAACAAAGAAAAATGGAGAATAAACCAACAAAATAATAAAGAAGTGGACAAAATAAGCCACAAACTGAATAAAATTGAAGAAAAATTAGTAAACCCATGGAGTTGGATCAATGACAGTGGATGGACAGACTGGGTTTCTGTTCAGTTAATGAGAGATTTTGCTGAAAAACTCACTTTTTCTTCAGTTTCTCTGTTTTGATAGAATAACCTTTGCATTTACTCTGAGTTATCAGGAACATGTAAATAAAATATGGGAAATTAAATATAGGAAAATACATGATTTACAGTGAAAAATGCAAAATATAGAAAATAATATTAGAATGAATGGTGATAAATTCCTTACGAAAGGTTAAATAGAGAGAAAAAAAATTAATTTGGGGACAAAAGTAGAACTGGGTCTTTATGGGTTAATGTGTGTATAACATATTATATATATGTTTGTATATTTAGAGTTTCATATACTCTATATGTTTTTGTCTGCTTCTTTTTGTTGTATTGATCATTTCTTTCCTGCTATTTTTTATTATACGTGAATGGAGCAACAGTAATGCACAAAAGTTTGACCCTGGGATTAATAAACTATTCTGATTCTGATAATTACAAGAATGGATTTAATAAATAATATAAGGATAATCATAACAAAGTATAAAAGTAGTACTATATAAAAAGTGCAGTATAACACAGTAAAATACAAACCAAGAATCATAAAAGCGGTGAAATAAAGTGGGTTATTTGTGTGTTTTCTATACATGTAGGTTCAGTTTCTATGTTTATGAGTATCCATACTGTCTGTGGGTGTGTGAGCGATAACAGACTCATTCAGGTCAATGTGCTGATCACTACACACCAGTCAATAATGTGTATGTGTGTCTTCTGTTTTGTGCATAAAGTGTATGTTGGTTAATTATTAGTGCATGAATCCGTGTTCTTCTGTACATGTGTCGGTACAGTTTGAACCTGGGTCTGTTTTCACTCTTCTCTAAAAGTGTCTGTTTTTCTCAGCAGGATAATTAGTAAAGAGGCGGTGATGAAGTAGGTCAGTCCAGCGCTGTGTTTTACAGGATGTAAACACAACATGGAGATGATTCTGGGTCAGTGACACAACAGTTAGTACTCATAATTACTCATGAAACTGTGTTTGTCTTGTTGTTTACAGTCTGACAGGACTAGTATTTATGTCCCTCAGACCGTTTCATGGATCGTTTGGTGTTTTATTGTTATTAATGATTATCTTAATGTTATTCTATTAGATTTATGGTACATTTTTTCCAATATATTATAGTTACAGGACTTAAAGACATGTTCTTTAGTTAAAAAAGAGTCAGATAACTTTCTAAAAACACCAAATGGTTGAATTACCACTTTAGCTAACCCTGTGAAGCTAAGCTAATGTGATTAAAACTGGCACTTTTGGTGTTTTGATGCTATTAATGATTAATTTAATGTTACTGTATTAGATTTAAAGTATATTTTTTCAAAATATTCGAGTTTAGACACGGTCCGTGCCACGTGTACCTCACAAAGGGTACGGAAGTGAAACTTAACGCTCATTTACCTTTTCCCTACCTCCTGAATTACATGAAATTATACATGTGTACAGGGTGAGATTTGGCGGGGGGAGGGGGCAGCAGTTATATATGTGGGGGTGCGGTCCATAACTACTGTAACTAACGTTGGCGTAAAACGAAAGTCAAATTTACTTACATACTTTCAGAACAGGTGTGTTAATCTGATTTACTATAATCAGATTACTGCTGTTATCTGATAAAACAGATCAGATTATACTGTTTATGTGATCACTGGAATAATCTGAAAACTCCAGGAATAAGTTAATGACCAGAGTATTCATGTGGATTTAAACCATAGGTGTTAATGTTTTCTATTGGAGTTTAATTTTACAGGAAGTGACATTTCTCACAGCTTTTATTACTTGATACATAGCTTTAATATGCATATTTATTGTATTTTTGTATGCACTTGTTTTATTTATACCTGCTATGTACACTGTAAATCTGAATGACAAATAAAACCTGTCTTTGTCTATATCTTTATCATTTTCAGCTCTTTGTCATTATTTCAGTGTGTATTTTGCTTTATCCAACACCTGGTATCATGGTTTTCCACTGGATTTCACACACGTAGGGCCTGAAAAAAAAGTAGGAAAACAAATCCTAAACTGCTGAATAAAAGCAGGACTGAGGCAAAGCAGAGCCCTTGACCGACCCTCACCATGTGGTGACGAGTGTCAGGATGCATCATGGGATGCAGTAAAGACCAGCGGTCCGTGACCTGTCTGGACAAACACACATTTACACAAACACACACATAAACCCTGTCATGACCTGCTGGAGCGTTTGAGCACCACCTCATTATCAGCCTGCTCTGAAACGCACCGCTGACCCAACACCGGGTCCTGACACCGGTACCAGGTACGGGTTACCGGCAGGACCTGAACCACATCCTAGGGTTTGTTTTAAGCATAAATATATAAAACAACAAGTACATACACAAATAAAATAAATATGCATATCAAAGCTATGTATAAAGGCATAAAAGCTGTGTGTCTTGTCAGTGTATTATAATTATTTATAAACTAGAAAAAAGCAATTATTCAAGTGACAAACTAGGTCCCATTATAATCATGCTAATATACCATAATATATCAATTTGGTACCATGGAATTAGTTGAAGGAAAAACTAATTTTCCGTGTGAGAATAATCATATATATTCATATCTAATAGAATAACATTAAGTTAATCATTAATAGCAACAAAAAGGAAAAAAAAAAGTGTTTTCATGTTATAGATAAAAGTCCATTTTAATCACATGAGCATAGCTTCACAAAGTTAGCTAAAATGCTAATTCAACCATTTAGTATTTTAAGAAAATAATGTGACTCTTTTTTAATCAAAGAACACATCTCTAAGATATGAAATCACAATATGATGAAAAAATATAATGTAAATCTAATAGAATCACATTAAGTTAATCATTACTAGCAATAAAACACCAAAAGTGTCCATTTTAACCACATTAGCTTAGCTTCACAAGGTTAGCCTAAGTGATAATTCAACCATTTGGTGGTTTTAGAAAATTATTTGACTTTTGTTTTTTTAAATTACAGAAACACATCTCTAAGATCTGAAACTAATATGTTGAAAAAAAAAATCATCAATACTAATTTCTACCTAAACACAACAGAGTCTTTGTGTCTGTGGTGACTTAGCCTAATTACTTATTTGTTGCTAATTTTCTGCAGGAAATTACCTGAAAACCCCTTAAAATTTTTAGAAGATAGTGTTAACATGACATGAACCAAATAAAAAATCTTCCTTATGAGAATAATTCACCATATTTACTGTAAATCTAATAACATTAAGTTAAACATTAGCAACAAAAACGGCAAAAGTGTTTTAATTTTATAGCAAAAAGTCTGTTTAAATCACATTAGCTTAGCTTCACAAGGTTAGCTAAAGTGCTAATACAACCCTTTGGCGTTTTTAGAACATTATGACCTCAGAGAACACATCTCTGAGGTTTAAAACTTTAATATATTGAAAAAAAAAATACTGTAAATCTAATAAAATAACATTAAATTAAACATTAATAGCAAAAAAAAATGGCAAAGTGTTTTAATTTTATATCAAAAAGTCAGTTTATAACATATTAGCTTTGCTTAAAGTGCTAATTCACCCATTTGGTGTTAATCACCCTGCTCTGAAGCGCACCGCTGACCCAACACCAGCCGTCGGTGACCCGTACCCGGTACCGGCGTCAGGCCCTGAACCACATCCCAGTGTTTGTTTTAAGAGGCTCAGTGTTAGTGTGTCGGCGGGTGGTCGTAGAAGGACCCGGAAAACCTGCCCCCGCCATCGATACCCTCAGAGTGTCACCTACGCATGAGTGAGCGGCCACAGGAAAAGGGAAATGAGGGGCTTTGGAGTGTGGCGCTGGCGTTTAACAGCCCATAGTGTGTTTGTGCGAGCGCAGGCCATGCTTCCTTGTCGGTCTGTCGAGGCTTCGCGGGTCAGCGAGTCGGTCTGAGCATCGTATACGAGAGCAATCGAGCATTCACTCCCCACTCGGAGCGTTGGTGTCAGACAGACGAAGGTTCAGTTAATGTCGACGGCAGGAGGTGAAACAACCTGAGACGGAGGCCGATAACAGACCAGGAGAACGTGGGTCTGAGTCAGAACCACATCACTATTTAACCCCTGAAGACCTAGAACTAGAACTTTAGCTCCACATATAAACTGTCCAGTGATTTATCGCCATTTATTATAATACTATCCTGAAATTGAAAATCAGCTATTTTTCTATATTTAATTTATTGATCATGTAAAGGTTGATAAATTAGTTTATGTGGAACAATATGGTTTTTCTACAGAGATTGAACAATATTTTTTATTAATTAATTACTTTTTAATGTTTTAAATTTTCTTTTACCTCTGGTTTCTTATCGGTTGACCCTTAAAGACATACTTTAGCTCCACATATATAACCTGTCCAAAGTGAGTTATCACCATCTATTATAATGTTGTCCTGTGCATTTTCCATTTTCAAAGAGAATCAAGTATTTTCCTACATTTCATTTACTGATGATGTAAATATTCATAAAATAGTTTTTGTGGAACAAGTATATATTATTATACAAAGAAATCGAACAACATTTTTTAATAAATAAAATTATCGTAATTTATTATTTTTTAAAATTTTATCTTCGGTTTCTTATTGGTTAACCCTTAAAGACCTAGAACTACTTTCTAGATTCTGTTTTGAGATGCTTTTAAGGAACAGCCTTGTATATTTTTAGTACCTTTTAAATTATTGATGGTGTTTTATATGTATATTCTTTGTTCAGTGTTTTATGTTCGGTTTTAGAGCTGACTTTTATTCTGTGTTTTATGTATATTTTTAGTGTGGATGTATGGCTGTGATTTATATTCTATGTAACTTCTGCTGCTGCTGTCTTCACCAGGACACTCTGTACAAGAGACTTTTAATCTCAACGAGTTTTTTCATCCATGGTTAAATAAAGGTTAAACAGAAAAATAAAAAAAATACATTTTTGTGGTGAAATCAAAATGAATTTTTCTCAACATTAAACCTTCCAAAAGTGATTTATGACCATGTGTTATAACATCACCCTCTGCATTTTTCTAGTTTAAATGCAAACTACACCAGGAATTTTTTTTACCAAAGTAAATTATTTCCTGGAAAAAAAAAAGTTCCTGGAAATGTTGGTGGAAAAGGGGTTGAGTTGTTCTGTTGTTTCTTGTGTTTTACTCAATCATATAAAAAAAAAAAAAAAAAAAAAAAAAAAGTGATTGGCACAGAAAAGCACTTTATTAAGGGAGAGTTTGGGGTTAAGGGAAAGTTTTTTCCCGGGTAATTTTAGTGGAAACATGCTGAAGTTTTTCCAATTCCAGGGTAAATAATAAAAATCTGAATGTACTTTTTTACTTTCTCCAGTTTGACTCTGATGTTTTATGTCTAGGAGGATGTTTTAACCTGTTCCAGCAGATAAACTGTTGTTTTGATGATTCATAGACATTTCAACTCTCATGTCAGTAGACGACCCTGATTCTTCAAAGATGAACTCAGGATAAAAACATCGTATCGTATATAAAACATCCACAGGGTCGTGAAGCTTTGGTCTGTGTCCTCTGTGTGTGTCTCATTGATACTGAGGTCGAAAAACTGGAAAAGTGTTTTTCAAGGTCATTTAAGGCGAACAAACTTTGGCTTCTTCCAGCGTTTAGTGAAATAATTCCTCACAAAGAAAGTGTTGAAATGAATCGAAAACACAGATGAAAAATGCAGCCGTTTGGGTTGTGAGTAGGAGGACACTTTTGACATTTTACAGATAGTTGGTGTGGGCGTTTTCTCGAAACACAGCCAAATGTAAAGTTTGAGAAGATGGTTATATAAATTAGGATGGAAGCCTTTTCTCTTTTTCACAGATCGATAATTGTTTGCTGTCTTTTACACTTTCAACATCAAAAATTCCCTTCAAAACAGACATATGGAAGACCAAGTCGGCCACTCTGAGGGAATAATGACAAATACTACATTAATATATAATTAAAAACTGTCAAACATGATGAATTATATGTGAGTTTGAGACATGAAGTCATTATTGGAGTTAGTATGTTCATTAGACAATATCTGACATTTTAAATATAGGATCATTTTCACATAATAACCAATTACACTGAGTAATTTCTCTAATATACAAACGCATTATTTTGAAAAACTTCTACAGTTATTCTAAATATCAAGTCCTTATTTTTAAACACAAGTCAGTATTTTCAGATGTTCAATAATTTTTCTGTAAAACTAACTCAACAAATATTCTTGTTTTATAAATATTCAGTCATCATATTGTGGTGTGAAGTCATTTTTCGATGATACTAAATGAGTTTGAAAAATTGTTTTATATTTTTTTAGTGTTGCATTTTTATTTTAGCTGTTACATCATTATTTTGAGATTCTAAGACATTATTTTGAGGCATTCAGTCATTTTTCTATGAGACAAAATGAAATTGAAAAATATTTTGGTTATTTTTAAAAAGCAAAATCATTATTTTTGATGTTGAGTTACAATTATAAGGTATTAAGTAACTTTTTCTGAAATTAAAAACATAATTTGATCATTTTGACAAACTAAGTCATTATTTTGATATCATTTGATATAATATTTCATTGCATTCCTTGTAAATTCTCTAAGATTTGTAACAATTTGATAAAAGTTATTTTATCATTTATCATTATTTTTGAGACATTAAGGCTACGTTCAGACAGCAGGTCTTAATGCACAATTAGGACCTTTTGGTGAAATTCAAAAATCAAAATTTCACAAAACTATAAATAAACTTTGGAGACATTGTCCCAGAGAAGATACACACGAATGTTGAAAAGAATGTAGTAGACCAGTAGTTTCAGAGAAGATTGCTGAAATCTAGACATTGGTGACCTTGAGTTTGACCCTTCCAGTTCACTCAAGGTCAAAGGTCATGGACCCAAATCCAAGTCCATGTTTGACTTCTATCAGTGATCAATAGGAACTATATTGATATCTGTAACCATTTACATGTTATAAATCATCAAAATATGGACCACTCACTAGACATTGTCCTGATGAAGATACACATAAAATTTGAACTGAATCCGACCAGTAGTTCCATCAGAGAAGACAACAAATACAAAGAAGACAATGAGGACAAAGACGCCAATGACGAAGATGATAATGAGGAAGACATGAATGAGGAAGACGGTGATGAGGAAGACGACGATGAGGAAGACGCTGATGAGGAAGACGACGATGAGGAAGACGCTGATGAGGAAGACGAAGATGAGGAGGATGACGATGATGAAGACGATGATGAGGAAGACGATGATGAGGAAGACGATGATGAGGAAGATGACGATGAGGAAGATGATGAGGATGAGGAAGACGCCGATGATGAAGACGCTGATGATGAACACGATAATGAGGAAGACGATGATGAGGAAGATGACGATGATGAAGACAATGATGATGAAGACGCCGATGATGAAGACGCCGATGATGAAGATGCTGATGATGAAGACGATGATGAGGAAGATGATGATGAGGAAGACGATGATGAGGAAGACGCCAATGATGAAGATGCCGATGATGAAGACGATGATAAGGAAGACGATGATGATGAAGATGATGATGAAGACAATGATGAGGAAGACGATGATGAGGAAGATGCCGATGACAAAGATGCCGATGATGAGGAAGATGACAATGAGGAAGACGTTAATGACGTAGATGCCGATGATGAAGACGACGATGAGGAAGACGCCGATGACGAAGATACCGATGACAAAGACGCCGATGATGAAAACATCGATGATGAAGACGATGGTGAGGAAGACGAGGATGAGGAAGATGCTGATGACGAAGACACCGATGACGAAGACGACAATGACGTAGACGCCGAGCTTGAACACGCCAATGAGAAAGACAATGATGACGAAGATGATGATGAGGAAGACGACAATGAGGAAGACGACGATGAGGAAGAGGCTGATGAGGAAGACGATGATGAGGAAAATGAAGATGAGGAAGACGACGATGACGAAGATACCGATGACAAAGACGCCGATGATGAAAACATCGATGATGAAGACGATGGTGAGGAAGACGAGGATGAGGAAGATGCTGATGACGAAGACGCCGATGACGAAGACGACAATGACGTAGACGCCGAGCTTGAACACGCCAATGAGAAAGACAATGATGACGAAGATGATGATGAGGAAGACGACGATGAGGAAGACGCTGATGAGGAAGACGATGATGAGGAAAATGAAGATGAGGAAGACGACGATGATGAAGACGATGATGATGAAGACGATGATGATGAAGACGATGATGAGGAAGACGCTGATGATGAAGATGCCGATGAGGAAGACGCTGATGATGAAGATGCCGATGACGAAGATGCCGATGATAAGTAAGATGCCGATGATGAAGACGACGATGACGAAAACGACAATGACGGCAGCGGCGATGACAAAGACAATGACAAACACGATGATGAAGACGACGCCTTCGCTAAAAAAGTCAAAGGGAAGCAGCAGAAAACCAGGCAGTTTGATGAATTGGCTTTGAGAGCACCAAGTGTTGCAGAGCCCAGTGAAAACAAACTGGACTGGAAGCGTTTATTTACACTCTGCTTCTCAATTAAGTCAAATAGGCCAGTTTAACGAGGCTGACATTTCACGGAGGATAATGAGATTGAGAACGAGCTGAGGGTCCTTCAGCAGGATGTCGAGAATCTGTGGACGAGTGAGAAGAAAACACAAGCGTGAAACAGAAGAGATGAAGACATGAAGACGCGTGTTTCTTTGCGTGTTCTCGTCTGTTTATTCGTCTTCATGTGGTCTCCATCTTCCATCCCCGTCTGCGGCGTTTTGTCTAAACAGAACAATCTGGAAAGCGTCAGCGTTCCGACCCGGGAATGTTAACAGGCGGCGTCGTAACTTTACACCTACAGGAGTGAGTCCGGCAATGAAAGAGAAGAGAAAAGAAAAGAAAAAAGTGTGTGAGTGTCGGTCGACGGAGGGATGGAAAGTGAAAGGCAGGTTTCCCCAGTGTGTGGAATGTGGAAACTCCCTCTGTGCTGATGTTTTAAGCAGCTAATAAACTCCCATGGCTGAACGGATGAAACTCTATCCACACCAGGTGAAAACCATTTCTCACGCTCTTGTGTTTACGTGTGTGTCAGCGCTCGGATTCGCATGTGTAATTGCGTCCGCGTATGGCGTGTACCGTGTAAACTACATGTGCGAACGTCTGGATAAAGAGCGTCATTCTCCGGGGGATTCTCACCGACTTTGTGCTTTAACAAAAACCAGGACTCCTGCTGAAAAGATCCTTGAAACGTACATGGGCACACCTCTGAAAAATAAGCTCTTCTAATTGAACAGGTGGTTCACTTTTCTGGAAGGCTGGGGACGATTTGCTTCGACGGTCTGAGTCGAAGGCTTTATCCCCCCCGTATGTACGCGATGGAAATAAAAACATTAAAGTCCAGATTTCTGACAGCGAACTGACATGAGAATATAAAAGGTCTGCCAAAGCCTGGGCAGAAGTGTCGACTCTGAGGAACCCAGGCTTCATTTGACTCCTACTCAAAACAACATCTACTTCTGTCAAGAAACAGAGTCAATAATGTCCTGTGGAAGGGGTCATTATGGTCTCATTTACGTTATTTAAGTGCACTGGTGGTCTTTAGTGGCTAAACGCTGCTAATGTTAGCAAGCGAAGAAACAGCAGCTCAACAGTTCAGTCAGACTGACGGAAAAAGGAGATTTTGATAGTTAGCAGTGTTATTCTGTTGCTATCTTTACTTCTTTCTTTCTTTATTTTTATTTCCTATTTGCTCCTGTTATTATTACCTCCGCCAAGGAGGTTATGTTTTTGTCAGGGTTTGTTTGTTTGTTTGTTTGTCTGTTTGTTTGTTTGTTTGTTTGTCTGTCCGTTAGTGTGCAACATAACTCAAAAAGTTATGGACAGATTTGGATGAAATTTTCAGGGTTTGTTGGAAATGGGATAAGGAAGAAATGATTAAATTTTAGTGGTGATCGGGGGTGGGGGGGCCCACGGGGGGGGGGGCACTGATCAGCCTTGGTGGAGGTCTGCGCTCTCCAAGTGCTTCTAGTTGTCATATTGGACTATTTCATTCATCAAATTTGCTGCTATTCTTCTATTTTTGTTGTTACTGTTTATTGTTTTTATTATTATTATTATTATTATTATCATCATTATTATACAAAATAATAATCGCAAAATAATAATCAGAAGGAATAGAAATTGGGGGTAGGAGTACATAAGTTTTTACTTCTTCCTCTACTCCTTTTCGAGCATGAATAATTTCATTTCATTTGTTTTATTATTATTATTATTATTATTATTATATTTACTTCTATTTATTTATTTATTTTGTTGGTTGTTTGCTTATCTATCATTTATGTACCAGTACTTATATTTTTGTTGGTTGATTTTTGTTTTGATTTTACTGTCTACATGTTCGAAATAAAGATTTCATTCATTCATTCATTCATTCATTCATTCATTGTTGTTGTCTTATAAACAGTAATACATACAATAAAATCTATGCTTACGAACACTAACAAAATTGCCAAAGGAGGAAGTTTGCGATTACTTAATTATAACCAGGCCTGTTATCATAACATTGCTACATTAGCTAACTATTTTATGGGTGGTACTGTTAATTGAACTAGGTCCTGTATAACATGTATGTTGTTTTTGTTTTGTAATTGTGATGAGTGGTTTTTAGTTGTTGTTTGTGTTGTTTTGTGTGTGTGTGTTTTTGGTAAGTTGTGTATTGCAGTATAGAGACAGCTGTGGCAATTGGGCGGCTGTGGCTCAGTTGGTAGAGCGGGTTGTTCAATGACTGTAGAGTTGGCAGTTCGAATCCTGGCTCTGACTGTCCACATGTCGAAGTGTCCTTGGGCAAGACACTAACGCTAAGTTGCACCCAGTAGTGTGCAGTTTAGGGTTTAGGTTTATTTAGAGTGAATGTTAGGAATTGCAAGGCACTTTGGGCACCATTACGATGTAGAAAATGCACTATATAAGTTCATTTACCAATAGTGATGGGTGTGGACTCCAGGAAGAATAGAGACGGCCAAAGCTAATGGAGATCCAAACAAATAAATAAAATAAATGAATGTCATTTATTCTGCTACAAAGTGGTTTTATACATTAAGTATGTGTTAACATTTAGAAAGTGGCTGAAATTATGTGACTGTTTAGCAGAACATTTCCTAATTAGCAGCATGTTAGAAATAAAATTAGCATAAATCATCTGTTAGCTTTGTCAGCAATATGAAATGGTTCACTTCTAGTGTCTTAAGTAGGTGTAGTCGGGGGTAGATTAATATCTAAATAAAAAAACTAATACACTAATGTTAAATTTTTATGACTTACTTTATTTTACTGCTAGTTTTAATATTTTTAGGTAAAAGAACGAGTGAGATTTGTGTTACTAGATCTCATGAGAATTCATTGAGACAAACTAAACAAAGTCAGTTTTCTTCTGATCTGTGTAAGTTTAGGATATAAGATATTTGTGTAAACTGAGTGGAATTGTACTTGTACGTGTAAATCATGTTAACTCCTCCCATTGGAATGAATGGGACAGGATCTTCAACTAGTCTCCTAAAGGGGCGGGGCCATGGAAAAACCATGTTTCACTGAGACAGGAAATGACTCCCCAGTCATTTGTCTTGTCTTTAAGTGTCTTTGACGTTAGGATTAGCTTGTCTAGCTCCGCCCGCTGGTCGAATATGATCACAACTGGCTCTAAAACATTACACTGGGACATTCAGAACAGTTGATTTACAGAGTCCATGTGATTTTCCAGTCAGGACAATCAGCTCCAGGTCTGGTTTCACAAAAGGCCTCTTATTCTTTTAAAGCATTTGTATGTTCCAATAAGTAATCGCCTCCAAAAATCCGTTTGGAGTTTTTATCCTGGGAATCGTAAATGTTTCCACAAACCACAAATGGAAGCACAGTTTGTTTCAAGACAGAAGCTTCAGGGAAAAACATATCAATTGTTCCTTTTTTTTTTTTTTTTCTTGTGCTGCAGTGAAGTAACAGTGAGTCAACATGAAACAGAAGACGTTTAGTTGTAAGTGGACAGGTTGTTGTTAGCGCAGCTGTCAGTCCTGTTTATATTCTCCTGTCTGGACTGTCTCCGTCTTCACTTTGGGTAAATGTACAGCTAAGTGTTTGCGATGAGAACTCGTATAAACGTGGACACTTCATCCACACACATAAATCTGCAGCAGAAGACAAATGACTCCTCAAACCACAGTGAAAACCTTCAGTCCTCACAGCCTCGAAACAACTCTATCATCAACAGCCATGGAACGACATTAGTCCGTCTAAAACAAACCCACAGGACGTTCGACGGCTGCGTTTTCCAGATAAAATCTAAATACATCATTATAAAAGTGTTAAAACAAGGAGCCTTTAATTTGTCACCCGCCTGTATATTCTAAACTGAAATAAACACAGTGTGACTCATTACATTTCCATTTCAGCAAACAGAGCTGTGATGGAGGCAATGTTCCACACATTATTGACCTGTTTTTCAGTCTCAGTGCAGTGATAGCTCTCAGTGTGTTTTGTGTATGACAAGGTTGAAACTTTGAGTATCATTATTGTGACATTACTGTGAAAAAAAATATTGTGGAATAAATGTGTACCTTTCATGCAGTGTCTTGTGTTGAATTTATTGGAAAAATTGTGTAGTTTGAGAATATAACATCAAAAAATGTGTATCACTTGTCCTTGTGTGACTTGTTGCATGATGTTTGCTGAAAAGTGGGCAAAAATGACCCTTTTTCACTGACAAATAATTTGAAAACTCGTATTAATCCTGTTGCTGCTTGCAAATTTTCACTGAACTTGCTTCCTTTTAACCTTAGAAGCAGAGCTTATGTTCTGGCCTTTTGAATGAGTACCAGTTTCAGTGATTTCAGTTCAAAGTCAATGACGTCAAATCAGCCAGTTCCTCAGAAGACGTCCTGGGACTATTTGGTTTGGATTTTTTGGGCTTCTAGGTAAGAATTGGACTTATAATTCTTTATGTAGAGTTGGTATTATCATAAATCTGTATGTATTATACACCATTCTTTCTTTTTCTGTTGTGAATAAAGCATTACCCAACAATTAAGTATATTCTAATATTACATCAGTCAAATCATTACTTTTACTCACACTACCCCCATCTGTTTTTAGTTTGTGAAAAAAATACAGACCATTGTAAAAAAAAAACTTGCATTCACTCAATTTTCAATATCTAGCCTCCAAAATTTAATCAATTCTGCCCACCTACATGGGCTACAATTAGTTTAGATTATTTAGGCCAATTTACTTTCCTAAAGTCAGATCAAGTTTTTTTTACAACCAAATTTCCATATTTGTTTTTGAAACTGCACACTAATTTGTTCGATTTGGACTTGCTCTGTCAATAATGAAGCCAATGTAAGCAGCCAGAATGACTTTAGGAAGGCTTCTATAGATCAATTTATAGTTAAACTAATAAAACAACTCTTACACATGTTATGGAGTAATGCCTAATTGATTTTTTTTTTAATTTCAGACTGACTGAATAGGGCTAAGATGCCCAGACCAAAGCCATCCAGGGGTGGAGGAAGGAAGGAAGGCCTCCTGGGGAGGATTCAAAGCTCACAGATGAAGAGAAGAAAGCATGTTAGGTTTGATTTTTGACAGAAATTAAATGGTTAAATCAAGTAGTGCACCAGTGAAATTTCATGTTTTTTTGTTTCACCCTTGTGTCAATACAGACTGAGTGATTTGAAAACCACAAAAGATTTTGCATAAATGATTTCAGATTCAGATTCCTAAGAAAACTTGACCCTAAACTGATATATTTTCGGTCCATAACCAAGAACTTGAATTTTTGCCTTAAATGTCACTAAAATGCTACTCAAACCTTGAACCTTGTCATATGTGCATGGAGATGAAGAAGAAAAAGAATGTACAGGGTGTATAAAAAAAAAAAAAAAAAAAAAAAAACAAAACCTATATATTTTGAAAAATTATCCCCAGTTCCGCATTTGATAATTTTTTGGAATTTTCTTTTCTGGACGTCAGTAGGTAGGGGACTGGTGGGTATTTGTCCAAATTTACACACCCAGGTTTTCATGCATGAGTGAGCAGGGGACAATTGTGTAATCCAAGTTAAAACTGGTTTGTGTGAAGTAGCGGTGGGATTTAAATCCAATCAAAGGTCATGGGAGGGGCCAATGGGCGTCCATCTTGTTTTCCACAAAATTGCCAGGTTCCAGCATTAACACTTTGGCCACCGCGTCACTTTCATTTCTTTACCCATGGCAGCTGTTCCTGCCTTTCAAAGTTAATTCAACTTGTTTCGGCCTGAAAATGTCACTGTAGAAATAATGATATTTGAGCATTGAGACCTGACGTATCAAATATGATACAAAATTGAAACTCATACATGGAAATTGATATTTGACAAAAAAAAAAAAAAAAAAATTGGGTTTTTCAGGAGGACCAATAAAGGCTCCAGTTTCAAAGAACTGGAATTTTCTGTCAATGACTGAATGCTTCAGGTTTTTACAGGGTTAATGATATATTTACTGAAAAATTCCCTTTTTCTGCAGTTTTTTTTTTTTTTTTAATTATCTTTTCATTAGAAAGGCAAATGTCCATCACATATATTAATTACAAAATCATTAAAAAAAAAACAAAAAAAAAAAAACAATAGGATGGATACGGAAAGTTTAGAACATTATATCCATATTGCCCTTCTATAATTTCTTTTTTATGGACTCGTCATTTTAGTTGAAACATTAATACAACAAAACAGAACAGCAGAGCGCACCACCTCATACAACCATAACCTCACATGAAAGCAGATAGATTAGCACAAAGCGCGAATACAATCAAATGAAATCTGATCTGGTTGGTTTTACGTACTCAGTCCATTTAGACCAGATATTATACAATTTTTCTTTTTCAGCTCTGATGGAAAACGATATCTTCTCCATAACATAAATCTCATAGACAGTTCCAATCCATTCATCAATGGTGGGCGGTTCTACTTTTAACCATTTCCTCGTAACTGATTTCTTACTGGCTGACAATAATATAGCCAATAATTTTTTGTCTTTAATGTTCCATGACTCAAATGGTATTTTTCTGCAGTTTTATATGTTTTCGATATAATAACCCTCACCTTTAATCTGAGCTTTTTTTTTTTTTGTAGTCCTGAATATTCATGAAGCCTTCGAACAGAGATGAACTCATATTAGTTCAGGTTCCACATTCAGTCCAATATGATCTCAAATGGACCAGACCAGTAAAATAACACCATAATAACCTGTAAATCATGTCAACTGAAATCATTACCTCCGCCAAGGAGGTTATGTTTTTGCCAGGGTTTGTTTGTTTGTTTGTTTGTTTGTTTGTTTGTTTGTCTGTCTGTCTGTTTGTCTGTCCGTTAGTGTGCAACATAACTCAAAAAGTTATGGACAGATTTTGATGAAATTTTCAGGGTTTGTTGGAAATGGGATACGGAAGAAATGATTAAATTTTGGTGGTGATCGGGGGTGGGGGGGCCCACGGGGGGGCCCATTTCCAACAAACCCTGAAAATTTCATCAAAATCTGTCCATAACTTTTTGAGTTATGTTGCACACTAACGGACAGACAAACAGACAGACAGACAAACAAACAAACAAACCCTGGCAAAAACATAACCTCCTTGGTGTGGGGGGGCCCACGGGGGGGCACTGATCAGCCTTGGCGGAGGTCTGCGCTCTCCGAGTGCTTCTAGTTGATCTATGCTTTTGAATGAAAAAGGTCAAATTACAAAATGAAAATATTTGCATCTACAAACTAAACTACTACTAACTACTATTAACTAAAATAAGTGCAATTTAAGAACATGATGCATCAGTTTATCATTTGCATTATAAATTACAGATTATAGTGAATCAACAAATGCGCAAAACATTTAGGAATTTTGAGAAATTTGAGAAACATGAGCATAATCTACAGAAAAAAAACAAAACAAATGTGAACAAAATAAAGAATAAGAACAAAAATCCACAAAACTGAACAAAACTTAGAGAAAAATGAACAAAATAAACAGAAATTTAAAACAAAAAGCCAAGAAATATGATCAAATTAAGCAAAAACAAGAACAAAATATGGACAAAAGTGAACAAAAAGTTGAGAAACTAACTGCTATCAAAATTGCACTCCTCTCTCTCATGACGGGATAACAAAGGTTGTTTTCTTGTGATAAAGAATTAATTTATTTTGTTATTTCACGAGATAACGACCATAAAATAATATGTAAATGCACGACAGTTCTGGGTTTCCGTACTAATCTATTCTAATCTAATCTAATCTAATCTCATTTAATCTAATCTAGTCTAGTCTAATCTAGTATAATCTAGTCTAGACTAGATTAATCTGAGCTTTTATCAACATCTTCATGATCAGTGAATTAAATATAATACCTGATTTATACTGATAAACTACAACATATTATAAATAAAAGGTGATAAATCACTTCAGAAAGGTTAGATATAGAGAAAATTTCTTTTGGGATCTGACTGGGTCTAACACATGTTTCTTATGTTCTACTGTGAATCAAATCTGGGTTTGTGAGGTTTTCAAATCTCTGTTTTTCTTCACATTTCGAACACATGCCTACTTTTTCGGCGTCGGGCTTGTATCTGAAACCCACTCCTTTTCGTGTGTCTTCAGCTGCTTTGATGACTTCCAAGTTTGGAGCGCAGATCCAGACGTGGTTTGGCATCAGAAAAAAGGCTTTGTCGCTGGTTTTTGCCGAAATTTACCAAACCCCCGTCATGGCAGAATCCTCCCAAACCAAAGCACACAGTCAGAGCTTAGAGCTGATCCACATGGAGAGTGTCAACAGAGAAAGCATCCTAACCTCAAACAAACTCTGATCTGCCTCAAGCTTGATTGTTTTCTGTTTCATTTGCGCCGATCTGTGTTAATTTGTTGTACTGTATTTACTATTTACTCAAGCAAATAGAGGGAAAAAAAACACAACAATGGATGTGTTAATGTCTCATCTCAGAAACAACAAAATCACTAATCAGCTTAATACGTTTTCCCTCCTGAATCCAAACGCTGACATGTTCTGTCGACTGGATTACAACGCCACTAAACAGGATTTCATTCACATTAACAGTTCGCTGTATGTTTCTGTTTGGTTTTGAGATCATATTTGTGCTTAAAATGTCATCGTTTTCATACGTTGAAGGCATCACGTCAACAGAAATGACACACTCTCCTTTCAGCCCAAGTATTATCCTAAACCCTGTTGATAAAACATGCTCCGCTGTCGTTTCCCTCTTAATTGACTCGTCCTGCGTCTCTCGGTCTCTTCACATCCTGCCGTGGAAATTACAGGAGCTTCACCTTGTCCTGTTTTGCTTATGAATACCACATCCAAATGACACTGATTAAAGCACAGAATGGATGAAAGAGCAGCTCTTAGCACCTTTTTAACACCTTCATCTGCCTCGGAAACCGTTTCCTGGACGACGATCACTTGACGTTAATGCCGGTTGAATTAAAGACGGAAAGAAAAAGCGAAAAACAAAACCACACGGATGAAGATGAAGGGAGAAGACGGACGGAGTTTTAGCAAAAGAAATGAGAGAAAGAGTGTATGACCATTAGCCAAATTTATTAGGGATTTATTGTACTTTATTAGCAACTGTGAATTTATTAGGGATTTATTATAATTTCTTATTAGTTCATGTGAATTTATTAGGCATTTATTATAATTTATTATAAGTTATTGTGAATTTATTAGGGATTTATTATCATTTATTATTAGTTATTATGAATTTATTATGAATTTATTATCATTTATTATTAGTTAATGTGAATTTATTAGGGATTTATTATCATTTAATATTAGTTATTATGAATTTATTAGGGATTTATTATCATTTATTATTAGTTAATTTGAATTTATTAGGGATTTATTAAAATGTATTATTAGTTATTGTGAATTTATTATAACTTATTAGTTATTGTGAATTTATTAGGGATTTATTATAATTAATCATTAGTTATTATGAATTCATTTCAATTTATTATTAGTAATTGTGAATTTGTTAGTTGTGAAAGATTTTGCAGGAAAAATGCTGAACTGATGTTTGAGTTGTCTTCATTTGAGGGTCACTAAAGGGTCAAACCATGTGAAAGAACCAAAGTTCTCTTGATTATTGGTCGGATCATTTAACTTTAGTGCTTGTTGTATTAATGTGGTCATTAAGCCAGTCTTCATTTAGCTGCAAAAGTTTTAACATAAATATATGATATGAGTGTGAATTAAACTCTATGGAGCTGAACCGTCCACGTTTGGCTCCAGTTCAACTTAATGCACTTGTTCAACCGTCGACTGGGAAATAAAGTGAAAATTCATCCCATGCAGATAAAGACTGACAATAGAGACAGATGGAGAAGAGAAGGCGGTCGACATTTGGAAGGTCCTGACCTGATAAACCCCCCCCCTCAGAGCTCGATCTCCTCCTCTGCGGTGCCGTCCAGCCGTCGGAGGATGAACAGGGGCTTTGGGGGAGAATCTGTCCACCGCTTGTCCATGCCAGCCCACGGCGAGAAGATCAACTCGAGGCGCCACCAAGACACTCGTACGCTAAGTCTTCCAACCCAAGCCAGAGCGGCCATCTGGAGTTTCACAAGAATCGATGTGAAGGCCCAACAAGACCCGCTGCAGGAAGGGGGGGGGGGGGGGGGGTTCAGTAGAGAGTATTTAATGAATTTTACATTTAAACCATAAAGACCTAAACGTCCACTGGTGACTAAAAGTACTACTGATCCACTGTCACTATCAATACATGCAAATAATAGGTGTAAAATGCAGTTAGGTTGATAATAAAGGTTGGAAATACTCCAAAAACACGAAAACCTGAAAAATACATAACACAAAGTCAAATACTTTTACCTTTCCACATTAAATGACTGTGACAATTGTCGCTTTTCCCTCAAATTACGCAAATGTAACTAATGCATAAAAATAAACGACAATTTTGCCAAAACTCTCCTTTTTCGATTAAAAATTTTTTGTGCTGGCAAGAGGTGGTTTTTCGGGCATAGCGCAACTGGTATATCATGCAAAACTGCAATGGAAATAACTTTTTCTGCAACTGGAGTCATGTAAATAACAAAAAAAAAAGAATGTCGACGGACGTTACAACAAGCGAAGAAGAAGAGTTTTAAAGAAATATGTGTGGACACACCAGGAAACCCAATCATTTTTTAATTTAGCACGAGATAAAAGGGGAAATATATAATAATAATAATAATAATAATAATAATAATAATAATAATAATAATAATAATAATAATAATAATAATAATAATGAACATATCTGTAAATCAACATGATATTTACGTCGGCCGACATGTTTATGGTATGACTTCTCGTGTCATCTTGTGATAATAAATGATTGATTGATGTATTTATTTCGAATATGAATGTCAAAACAGAAGAAAATAAATAAACAAAACACTTGAACATAAGACATATAATACATATTTGAAATGGAGTGAGAAGAAGCATAACTTACAAATATAAACTCCCACCCCTTCTCCTTAAATAATAAATAACAGTACTAATCTTCCCAGTCTCAGCATATCTATACTATGTACTATAATATGACTGATACTTATTATTAAATAATTTGGTTTCCTGCTTTATATTATAATGAACAAATATAATATGAGTTACATAAACACATAATACAATAACACATATATGTAAATACATATTCATGCACAGATATATACATATACATACATTCACATTTGTTTAATGGAAAAACTGACATTGCACACTTCTGTTTTTCAACATTTAACAAATATCAGTAAAGTTTGAGATGTCCGATGAAAAAGCGACTAATGTGATTTATTTTTCTGAGATAAAGTGTAACTGGTAGTCAGTATGTAATCATAAACACAATCAAAGGTGCTATTAATGTGTGTGTATACAGGAATAAAAACAGGGATGTGTCTGAAAACACAATCATTTAAGGGTCAATAGTGTTAATATAATATATAAGCATAATACAAGTTCAGACAATATTCATCAAACAGAGGAAATAGAAGCCTAAAAATATATATAGACGTCAGTAGAAGAACGCACTTTGGACAAAGATGAAGGTTTTATGTTCAGTTAGTGACAGATTTCACTTTTTCTTGTGGTTTACACATAGCTGAGCTTGAAGTAAAGTTATATTCTGAATAAATCTCATGTAGAAAATGTTTCTGTTTGTTTAAGCGGAAAAAGAACCTTATGATTTTGATTTATTTGTACAACAACAACTGGACCAACTGTAAATTTCAAAGTATTGCTGTTAATGTAACCTTTAAAAAACAAAACCATCTACTGATCTAAACTGTTTAATACCTGTTGATCCAATAATCCTATCAATACATGTAAATAACTGGTGCAAAATACAGTTCTTCATCTTTTCATGGTCATCAGATATGACCCATTTGGACGTTCAGAGGCTCCGTAGTTACCATGGAAACACCGTCATCTTCTACATCATTGATTCACAAGTAAAATCCACGGACTTGGATCAATGACAGTGGATGGACACACTGAGTTTAAGTTCAATTAATGAGAGATTTTGCTAAAAAAAAAACTTCACTTTTTTTCTCAGTTTTTTCTGTTTTGATATAATAACCTTTAAACCAACTCTTGTGTTTCCATGAATATCTAAGTTAAACATAGGAAATTAAACATAGGAAAATACATGATTTACAGTGAAGAATGTGAAATCTGGAGGAAAATATTATAATAAATTATGATAAATTACGTAAGAAAGATTAAAAAAAAATATTTGTGAACTGTCATAAAAGTCGCTCTGGGTCTTTACGGGTTAAAGACAGAAAACAGGTCAAAAGGAGACAACAAAAGACAGAATAATTCACAACTAAATAACAACTATAACTGGAAATGTGACTCATGATGTTCAGAAAAGCCTCATTCTTTTCTTTTCCTTTGTGTTCATTGTTTTCATCTGTTTCCTGAGGGCTTCATTTCATCACTATTATCCTCCAAGTTTGGGCTTTTTTTAATTAAATAAATGCCTATACATTAAAAAAAAGTATGTACATATGGAATGTCCTTTTGTGGTGGACAGTTTTGTTGTTTTTGTTTTTCAATGTCTAGGCAATTATTTAATTTAAAAAGCCAAAATTTTTACTTTCCTGGGTCTCGGGGGTTTAAAAAAAAATTATGGAATGTCCTTGTGTGGTGGAATTTTTTTTTATGTCTAGGCAATTATTGAATTAAAAAAAGCCCAAACTTGTACTTTCCTGTGTCTCAAGGAGTTAAAAAAAAATACTAAAACATTTGTTTAAAAATTATGGAATGTTCTTGTGCGGTGGACAGTTTGGTTTTTTGTTTGTTTTTTAATGTCTAGGCAATTATTTAATTAAAAAAAGCCAACACTTGTATTTTCCTGGGTCTCAGGGGGTTAAAAAAAATAATTATGGAATGTCCTTGTGTGGTGGACATTTTTCTTTGTTTTGGTTTTTTTTTTGTATAAAGCTGTAAAACCCATAGCTGGGTCTTCGGAGGTTAAGTGTATTTAGCCGTTGAACTTCTTTCTACGTGGCTGAATGGTCCTGTAACGTCAGTCGACCACCTGCAGAATATTTCGCATACATATAAATACATCTGAGTGTGTAAACCCCGGCTCTTCCTCACTGATTCTACTTCCTCCCCTTGAGCGATCTGCATCCTCAACTCCAGAGTCTATTACCTCAGTCCGACACTATGTCAGGAGCGAGGTGTATTTTGGGAAGATTATAATTGCTCATGTCATGCTGGTACGTCGCTGCAGCTGGAAGTGACTGTGATTCGGTTTCAAAACTCCTCCAGGCTCAGTGGACAACATGGGTTTGTTGTAGACATGGAGACAGTCTAACGGTGACCTGGAAGAGGAAGTTTTTTTCCTCTATTTTTTATTTATGCCAAAAAGACCCAAACATCCACTAATTACAATGGCCGAGAAGAGTAAAACAGAATTGCTTTTCAAAAAACACATGAAGAAATTCAAGAACCTGCAATTTTCAGCCTTCACAGTGATATTTTTTTCTTAAAAGGCTAATATATATACTACTACTACTACTACTACAATTACATTAAACAAAAACACAGAAATGTAGTGATTCTGGGGGTAAAACGTGGGCTACCAAATTAATTTGACTCTCAAATGCCCCCAGACAAATTACTAACTTATGAATTGATGAACCTGCCTCAGGTTAACGCTAGCTAGCTAGTCATAGCACCACTACACGGTGCTAGCAAGCTAATGATAATGATCATACAGAACTGTGCTTAAGCTAACGGTATTAGCATTAGAAGCTACAAAGTAAAGAAAAATGGACACACATGGAATTTTACTGTAGCTTTTCCTGTTAACTGACCACTCCCATATTATTTTATTCCACACTATTATTTCACTGGGAATTTAAACGTACCTTCCCGCAATGAGCGCAGTTAGCATTAGTTAGCACATGTTAGCCGCGAAGCGCTTACTTCTCCCGCCTCTCCTCTGTTTTGATTGGTTTCTTGACTGGACCAATCACAACAGTTTCTGCTCTCACTTTCAGTGCTCGGACATTCCCTTTCCGTTAAGAGCTGCCTTTTGTTAATTTGTTTCAGGAGTTGTATTTGTGTTGTGCCACTTGTAAATTTGCCTCAGCACTTGTACAAGTATTTAATATTTTATATATTTGTCTCCTAAAATGTAAATTTGTTTTCACATTTGCGAAATGTGTTATATGAAATGTAAATTTGTTTTCAAAATGTAAAAGTGTTTTCTAAACGCGATTCTGTTTTTGAATTTGTTTGTGTGTTTTTTGAAATGTCAATATGTTTTGCACTTCTTGGCCACTGTAACTAATCTTATCAATACATGTCAGTAATTCAGGTAAAATACAGTTCTTCATCTTTTCATGGTCGTCAGATATGACCCATTTGGACGTTCTCCAGGCTCTGCTGTTACCGTGGAAACACCGTCATCTTCTACAACATTGATTCACCAGTAAAACCCATGGAGTTTGATCAATGACAGTGGATGGACACACTGGGATTATATTAAATAAAATGAAGAAAAATTAATTTAAAAAATTACAAAATAATCAATGACATGAAAAAATAAGCAAAGAATGTACAAAAATTAACAAAAAAAATTAATAAAATAAGCAACAAAATGAACAAAAACAGCCAACGTAATTCATAAAATTAACAAAAACTAATAATAGATCAACAAAATTATAAGTAACATGGACAAAATATGCCTTCAAATAAACAAAATGGAAGAAAAAATGATAAAAGAGGCAAGAAAATGTCAAAAAATTAACAAAATATGTAACAAAATGAACAAAAACAAATAAAATAATAAATAAAATTAATAAACAATGAACACAATGAATAAAAAAGTCTGAATAAAAGTTCTTTTCTCCTAATTTAATCAATTATTTTTTGCCTAAAAGATTGAAAATGTGTACAGTCAGAATATTGTTATAATAAACTGGAAATATCCCAGTAAAGGTCTCATTATTGAGGTTAATTCTCCTTGACCACGGTGCAGTTGAACATCTGGAGTTGGTCTCTCAGCGCCTTCAATGGCAGCTCACTGCTATTAATGTACTAATGCTAATGCTAATGCTAGATACTGTGTGTGAATTATGGGTAAAATGCAGAGAGTGAATTTCCCTACAGGGATAATAAAGCGAGTTAACCTGTAACCTCTATCAGGTCAGAGTGAGCTGGTATCTAATATATACGTGCACGTAGAAAATGTCTATTTATTAATGAAACTAGAAATACCACTTCACAATTATAGGTCTGTTGGAAAGCCCTGGAGAACAGGTTGGATTTGTGCAAAGGATTATTAGAACACACTGAGAATAAAAGAGAAAAAAAAGCCTTAATACACTAAGAAAAATGTTGCACTTTTATGAAAAACTACCAAGGCATCAGTGTGTTTTATTTTGAAAACATGTCTGTAAATGGTCTTCTACAGACTATAAATAAAGACACTGTTAAATGTGTCGATCCTAGTGGTTTTTCTAATCCACACATGTGGGTTTTTCATCAATCTCAGTCTCATTCCAGGTTTTGTGTGTAACCCATGGTGTCCACTGGTGTTACATACAGAACCTGAACATTTAAACGCAAATAAATCGTGAGTGATTTTTCAACAGCGGTCATTTTTGTTAAACACTCTGCCTTGAATAATTATTTAAAGTCCCAAAATGTACCTGTAGAGAATAAAGAGACATGTGTTGTGTCCTTTTGACCGTGTTACATGCAGATTTTTGTATTAAATATAATGTTAAATAATATCAAAATGTGTTTAATCTGAAAAATACTTTTTCTTTTATCTCAGTAAATGTTTATTTTTAAAATAGGCCCAAAGTGCTTCCAAACTTGCTTCGTAACATTAAGATAAGTTAAGGTAAGTTAAGTTAAGTTAAGTTAAGGTAAGGTAAGTTAAGGTAAGGTAAGGTAAGGTAAGGTAAGGTAAGGTAAGGTAAGGTAAGGTAAGGTAAGATAAGACTTTATCGATCCCACCATGGGGAAATTTAACAGTATACAGCAGCAAAATGCAACACACCAGTGCAAAAGAAAAGGCAGGTAGAAATAAACATTCTTAAAGTATAAAAATATAACCATAAAGTTTTTTTTTTAAGTATTTCCATATTTTCATATTGATTGCACATATATGTGATGTAATATGGGGGTGTTGGAGGGTTACTGTGTACTGTTATACAGTCTGATGGCTGATTACTCTACATCTGCTTTGAATTTTTAGCCCCTCTGTCCTGTTTTTAGGACCAGTTTCATAGAAACACCCATTTCACAAATTCATCTCACAGGCTGTAACCGACCCTTCGGTGGGCCGGTTTTGGTCTGTGGGCCGTATGTTGGACACCCCTAGTCTAAACTTGAAGGAGAGTTAGTGTGAAAACAGCTGAGTGTGAATAAATATTGAACTGCTGTGACACATGGGTTAAACATTCTGCTGAGTTACTGTCGTTCGTACACGTTTAACGGCATCAAATGA
The DNA here is from genome assembly GCF_902148855.1 of Sphaeramia orbicularis. Lineage (NCBI taxonomy): Eukaryota > Metazoa > Chordata > Actinopteri > Kurtiformes > Apogonidae > Sphaeramia > Sphaeramia orbicularis. Next base: position 6,442,054 of record NC_043977.1, on the reverse strand, counting down.
AATAAACAAACAGCAAAAGGTGGAAAAAGCCGAGGCAGCAGAACGTGTTTATTTACTGGATTTCACGCTCCTAACTCTGCTGCTGTTTGTCTGTGAACGTGTTCCCGTACATGGACAAACCGCCGCTTCACCCAAAGTGTTGAAGTGGAGGTGAGTCAGATGACGGGCGTTTTGGCGTCCTGTGTGTTTGTTTCATCTGTTGTGTATGTGTTCGGGGGTAAACTGAGCGTGCCTTACTTCCCCGTCTGTTTACAACTCCTGGCTGCTCCCATCACAGGCTCCATTTGCATCATGGGACGGCGCTGGCGTGGATCCGACCGCCGCGGCAGAGGCTCTCAGGGATCCAGGAGGCCGGACCTATGACCCTCACCCCGCGGACGGCCTGGAGGATCCGGACCAGGGGGTGAACGCCGAGGAGACGGGAAAAGGGGAAACAGCTGCAACTGCAGTTCAGTACGACGCTTTGGGGACACAGGAAGTGGAGTTTCTGCACACACATGCTTTACAGAACACACTTAACACACTGTCCATGACCCCGTCAGGATGTGAGTCTGAGGACAAAAACACACACACTTATACACACAAACACACATGCATACACACAAACATACACTTATACACACAAACACACACTGGTACACACAAACACACACTGATACACACAAACACACACTGATACACACAAACACACACTTATACACACAAACACACACTTATACACACAAACACACACGCATACACACAAACATACACTTATGCACACAAACACACACTGGTACACACAAACACACACTGATACACACAAACACACACTTATACACACAAACACACACTTATACACACAAACACACAAACACACACTTATACACACAAACACACACTGGTACACACAAACACACACTGATACACACAAACACACACTGATACACACAAACACACACTGGTACACACAAACACACACTGGTAGACACAAACACACACTTATACACAAAAACACACACTGATACACACAAACACACACTTTTACACACAAACACACACTGGTACACACAAACACATACTGGTACACACAAACACACACTGGTAGACACAAACACACACTTATACACACAAACACACACTGGTACACACAAACACACACTGATACACACAAACACACACTTATACACACAAACACACAAACACACACTTTTACACACAAACACACACTTATACACACAAACACACACTGGTACACACAAACACACACTGGTAGACACAAACACACACTAGTAGACACAAGCACACACTTATACATAGCGATGGGAATTGAGAACCAGTTCTTTTTGAGAACTGGATCCCAGTAGCTCGATTCCTTGGAATTGTTTGCCTGCCTGCTTAACGATTCTGCTTATCGATTCCACCTTCATTGTGCATGCATGATGACGTCACACGTACGTTGCATTGTTTTGGTCAGAACGTAGCCAACATGGTGCTGAGGCAGAAACGGTCCAAACAGACCACACCAGGTCCAAACAGACGACACCAGGTCCAAACAGACCACACCAGGTCCAAACAGACCACAGCAGGTCCAAACAGACGACACCAGGTCCAAACAGACCACACCAGGTCCAAACAGACCACACCAGGTCCAGACAGACCACACCAGGTCCAAACAGACCACACCAGGTCCAAACAGACCACACCAGGTCCAAACAGACCACACCAGGTCCAGACAGACCACACCAGGTCCAAACAGACCACACCAGGTCCAAACAGACCACACCAGGTCCATACAGACCACACCAGGTCCAAACAGACCACACCAGGTCCAAACAGACCACACCAGGTCCAGACAGACCACACCCGGTCCAAACAGACCACACCAGGTCCAGACAGACCACACCAGGTCCAGACAGACCACACCCGGTCCAAACAGACCACACCAGGTCCAAACAGACCACACCAGGTCCAAACAGACCACACCAGGTCCAGACAGACCACACCAGGTCCAAACAGACCACACCAGGTCCAAACAGACCACACCAGGTCCATACAGACCACACCAGGTCCAAACAGACCACACCAGGTCCAAACAGACCACACCAGGTCCAGACAGACCACACCCGGTCCAAACAGACCACACCAGGTCCAGACAGACCACACCAGGTCCAGACAGACCACACCCGGTCCAAACAGACCACACCAGGTCCAAACAGACCACACCAGGTCCATACAGACCACACCAGGTCCATACAGACCACACCAGGTCCAGACAGACCACACCCGGTCCAAACAGACCACACCAGGTCCAGACAGACCACACCAGGTCCATACAGACCACACCAGGTCCAGACAGACCACACCAGGTCCAAACAGACCACACCAGGTCCAGACAGACCACACCAGGTCCAAACAGACCACACCAGGTCCAAACAGACCACACCAGGTCCATACAGACCACACCAGGTCCACTGGAACACTGTCAAAGCTTCCATTTCTTCTAAAGGTGGAATCCCTCCAGTCTGTTCAAACATTTGTCCACAGCATGTGAATCATTTACAGGAATGTCACGTATTTAATTTGCTACTTAGCGGTGCTTGTGAATCCAGCGGCAGAGTGAACACCAGGCCGTCATCCGGACCCGGTTCTGGTGCGGGGAACAAACGTCGTACCCCCTCAAATACAAGTTTCTGAAGGTAGGGGAAAGGAAATGAGGTGCACAACAACGAGAGACGAGCCGAGTCGAACCGGTTCCACATAGTGGAAATGCGACAATAGAGGAATTAGTAAAGAGTCTTTAGTTTCACTTTCACTGTACGCACCCCCCCCCCCCCCCCCCCCCCCCAACCAGGCCCAGCATCATCTGTTCTTATTATTTGTACATACTGAATATGTTGTATTTTCTGTGCAGATGGAAATATAAAAGACAGTTAATGCAAACACACCTGTTTGTACACTTTTATTCCTTCACCCAATGAGAATCAATAAGGAATCGGATCGATGAGCAAAATTGATAATCGGAATCAGAATCGTTAAATTCTTATCAGTTCCCATCCCTACTTATACACACTGACCTGGCAGCGGTGGGAAGTCAATGGTGTGGCCTCCAGGGAACTAACACTGGCTTTAAAATGCAAACTGATATCATGAATTGTGTAAATATACACGCCACTTTTAATTGGCATGTTATCTGTTCGCATTGTAAGTTTTGTGTGTGTATTTTCATGCTACATCAAATACTACGTGATTAGCGATTAGGATTAGAGTTAGCAGCTACAGAGACATTTGTTTATTTATTTTTATTGCATTGGGCTGTTGTATTATATGTCCCGTTTGTGTGTGTGTGTGTGTGTGTGTGTGTGTGTGGGCATGAATGGTGTAAGATTAATGTAAATAATTCAAATTGTAATGTAACATAGAGGAGACCCCAGGAAGAAAAGCAGCTAATGTTTCAGTTGCTAATGGGGATCTTAATAAATGAAATGAAATGAAATGAAACGTAAACCGGAGATCTTGGCGTAAATTGAGACGCAATCAAATGGCATTGAATAACACGTGAAAGGTCAAAAATGCGTACTGTATATCACACCAAATGCCGGAAGAACTGGCGTGACACACAACGCTGTTTATTGAGATCAACAGACCCTGGAAAGAAAAAATTCTAACCACAAAAAAAAAATGTAGTCACAAGTTATATTCGCGTAATTTGAGGGTCAATGGAAAAGCGACCAATATTTATAATTTATTATGTTATTATTTGTCATCACCAACCTGGTTACTAACCCACTGTTGTGTTTTGGTCTGTTTGTGTTTTGTTTTCTTGTGCTGGATGCAAAGCTGCTGAATACTTGAATTTCCCTCAGGATCAATATAGTCAATAAAGTATCTATCTATCTATCTATCTATCTATCTATCTATCTATCTATCTATCTATCTATCTATCTATCTATCTATCTATCTATCTATCTATCTATCTATCTATCTATCTATCTATCTATCTATCTATCTATCTATCTATCTATCTATCTATCTATCTATCTAATTTTACTGGTTCAGCTCATTTCAGATCACATTGGGCTGAATTTAGCTCCTGACCTAAAATGACTTTGAGTTCCATGACTTAATTCTAAAAAACATAGGCTTGTTTTTCTTCATTTTCTTCTCATGGCAAATCCTAAAATGTGATGACTGAAGAGAAAACTGACCTTTTGCCTTGTGTTTCACTTCTGCATATCACTCCTGATCTCTACAGTATCGATTTACAAAACTCTGATTCATTAAAAGCGCTAGATTTCCACTAGATTTCGACCGTCAACATGAAAATGACTCTTTACACTGTACGACTGCGACCATCATGATGGGATAAACGTCAACGCGAGTCATGTGACGATAATTAATGAGGATTTTGGGAGGTCTGGACGGCCTTCAGTGTGTGTACACGCAAAACAATCACAAGTCAAAGGAACAAAACGCAGGCTGCCAGACTGCCAATAATAACTACAAGTGAACAATACCTTGCCAAGGAGGAGCTCACAGACGCACACACATGCACACGTCTGCAAATTGGCAGCCACTCATAATAGGAAATCCTAATTACAATGGCTTCCAATGCTTATTAAAACTACTAATAATAACTGCTAATAATTACAGCTTGCCAAATGTGCCCTGGGAGGGAGGCAGCGGCAATTACACACTCAGTCAGTCAGTCAGTCACTAACGGGTTCATACGATCGTTTATAACAGGAAGGCAACGCTCGCATTGACGGGGGCTTCGACAAACAGCGCCGACAGTTTTCCTACATTATTGCTCAGATTTGGACATTATATTGTAGTGTATTCCCCCTGGCAAACTTGTTGTATACATTGTTTGTATACTCTACTTCCTTCAATAAAGATTTAAAAGAAAAAAAAAAGTTTTCCTACATTATATGGACAACAATATGTGGACACGTTGAATTCAGGTGGTTTTTTTTTTCTAACAGGGGTCTGGGATACAAAACAATTATGACAAATATAGTCATAATATAGTTTTATATTGAGATAAATATTATTGCATTGGTTAGTTTGGTTTAAATTGTTATCATTGCTTCCAAAATGCCTCAGAGATGGTTTTTACTAAATTTCTCTCAGCATTGTTTTTTTTTAATCCTTGACTGTAATTTTAAATGTTCTTCTTCTAAATTTCAAAAATAGGTTTTGTGCTCTGACTGTAAATAATCATTTTCTACCACAGCTAACCATCTACTTTCTTCACATCTCACTGAGGAAGAAAAAAAATCGGAAATATTGATGTTTTTATGTCAAATCATCATGAACAGGACATTTTACAGCTGTAGACATGATGTGTCCCAATACTTTTGTCCATATAGTTTATAAACGTCAATATTTCCTTAGAGTTTAATGGTAGATTTTTTTTCCTCACTGAGATGTGAAGAAAGTAGATGGTTAGTTGTGGTAGAAAATTATTATTCACAGTCAGAGCAGGAAAAATATTTTGAAATTTAGAGGAAGAGCATTTAAAATCATAGTCATGGATTTAAAAAAATGAATAAAATGTTGAGACAATTAAGTAAAAACCATCTTGGAGGCATTTTCGAAGCAAAGATAACACTTGAGCCCCTGTTAGAAAATATAGTTTTATATTGGGATAAATATCATTGCATTGGTTAGTTTGATTTAAATTGCTATCTTTGTTTCTAAAATTTCTCTCAACACTGATTTTTTTGTTTTTTGTTCATTTATTTTTTTGCTCCTTTCGTGATAGTGGACAACAGAATTTATGCATAAATGCACAGTACATTTTCAAATCAACACCTCCATGACTGGAAAGGAGCAGCAAGAAGAAAACATTTCTTATATTTGTCTGCTCCCTAATTGAACAATTAAAAGAAAAAGAAAAAACGGTCAGCCTTCACCTACAACTGATTTTCCATGACCATGACTCTGATATTAAATATTCTACCTTTAAATTTGTTAAATACCTTTCATGCTCTGACTGTCCATCTATCATCTACTTTCTTCACATCTCACTAGTTGCTTTTCCATCGGACATCTGCGCCAAACTTGACCAATATTTACTAATTGTGGAAAAAACAGAAGTGTGTAATGTTGGTTTTTCCATTAAATCACAAATGCAATGATTTATTTATTATCGTGAGATGACGCGAGAAGTCATTCCATAAACATGATGACGAACGTAAATATTGTGTTGACTTACAGATATATTCATTATAATTATATATTATCCCTCTATCTTGTACTAAATTAAAAAATGATTGGGTTTCCTGGTGTGTCCACACATACCGCACCATGTTGCTTTTAAAACTCTTCTTCTTCACTTGTTGTAATGTCCGTCAACATCTGTTTTTTTTTTCATTCATGTGACTCTAGTTGTGTTAAAAAGGTCTTTCCATTGCAGTTATGCGCAATACACCAATTTTGCTACACCTGAAAAACCACCTCTTGCCAGCGCAAAACCTTTTCATTGAAAAACAAGAGTTTTGACGAAATTGTCGTTTTTCCATTAGGTACATTTTTATGGGCAAGTTATATTCACGCAATTTGAGGGTCAATGGAAAAGCGACTCCTGAGGAAGAAAAATCTCCCATTAAACTTTAAGGAAATGTTGATGTTTATAAACTATATGGACATAAAGATTGGGACACATCATGTCTACAGCTGTAAGATGTCCTGTTCATGATGATTTGACATATAAACATCAATATTTCCTTAAAGTTTGATGGTAGATTTTTGTTCCTCAGTGAGATGTGAAGAAAGTAGATGGTTAGCTGTGGTAGAAAATGATTATTTACAGTCAGAGCAGGAAAAATCTTGTAGAAATTTAGAGGTAGAACATTTAAAATCATAGTTAATAAAGAAAAAGAAGAAAAGAAGACAGAAAAAAAGAAAAAAATGGGAAAAAAAAAAAGATAAAAAAAATCATAGTTATTGATTAAAAAAAAAATCTTTGTTGGCAGAAAGGCATTTTGGAAGCAAAGATAAAAAAAAAAAAATTAAACCAAACTAACCAATTCAATTATATTTAACCCAACGTAAAACTCTATTCTGACATTAGTCATTAATGTTTTCTATCCCAGACCCCTGTCAGAAACAAAACACCTGAATTCAACGTGTCCACATACTTTTGTCCACATGGTGAACATCAGAACATGGTAAATGAAGGTGTTTATGTTGTGCTGGTGCTGTTTACCTGAGTACATGTACATCTGCAGCTCATCATCCATCCACCTCTAATTCTACACCAGTCCATTAACATTAACCAGCTCCAATTAAGGCTCATTAAAATGCTGCATCATGGGAATCAACATGTGGAGGATGTGGTTTGATGATGCATTTAATTAAGAAAGAAAGACGTTTTGTTAATGTGAGAGTTACAGCAGGGGTTCTAAAACGTCTTCGACACAGGCTCCAAATCTGGGAAATCTGGGGTGTTTCTACAACCCAAACCTGTAAAATATATAATGAAACGCATTAACCCTCAAAGACCTGGAATTAGCTGAACTGCAGATGACCTAAAGCATCTACTGATCTAAAATGTGTAGTAAGTATTGGAGCAACAATTCTATCAATACATGTAAATAATTGTGGTAAAATACAGTTTTTCATGGTCATCAGATATGACCCAAATGAAAAGAATTATGACATTTTTTTCTCGCAGCTTTTTCTCGACTCATCATCTGGGCAGAACTTATTTCTCACGTGGTGTCCGACAACTATTGTGTGATTGGTCAGACATTTGTAGTGGGTGTGGTTAATGCAGTAAAGTGGAGGACTTACCTGGAGTTATGTACTGTAGTTTCTCAAGTAGTATGAAATATCCTGACCAGAACTAACTTTTTTTTTCTTGGCAATTTCAGAGGACAAACCAATTTCACAAAGTTCTTGCAAAGTATCTACATGTCTTTAGAGTTGTAATACCACTGATGACCACTGGAGTTGGCTGCGAAAAGTCCTACCTCCCATAGACTTACAGTGAACTTCTCTCTGAAAACATCAAAACAATAATATATAATATATAAATACAATAATAATAACAACAAAAAGTAATTTCAGTCTCACCTGTTTCATTTGTTTCTCCTACATGATCTGGTCCATCTTCAAATTACTTTTCCATTAATCAGATCTCAGGTTGAATAGAAGCTCTGATCTCTGCCATGTCGGGTTTTCCGAATTTCTTCACATTTTTTTCCCCCCTGACAAACAGTGGAACTGTAATTATAGCTACTAAGACCCATTAACAAAATGTAAAATGACTTATGTAATGTTCTACAGTGCATGAGTTTACCATTTTACAGAGCGTTAGCTAGCGATTAGCATTAGATCACCTTTTACCTGTTGCACTCCTAACTGTAGCTCCACCCCTTATGTCCAAATATGGTCGCTTGGCTCCAAAACACTAACATGGTGTTGATCCAGTTGCAAAATACTGGAATCATAATGTCAGAAACAAATGGTCATGGCTCTTCTATCCATTCAATTATATACAATCTGGAAAATGTTACATACTTTGGCTTTAACATGTAATTATTTAAATAATTTTTACCGCCTAATTCACATTAGAGTGAGGTAAGGATGTCAGAATGTCAGTCACAGCTAAAGGTGACAAGCTGATAGCTACCACTGACACACATGAACAAACCAACCATGACGACAGATCAGAACACGGTGATGATTGACTGTAAAACTGCCGTTCAATTTACAGGAATGTGAAAATTATAAACATAATCATGTGGAAATATAAAGACTCAGGAAGATGCAGAGCTGAGTCCGAGTTCGGTTCAGTCCTCCCACTCTTCCTCTTCCATCCTTTTGTTTTAGTCCTTGACAAGAGTCCAGAATTACACTTCAATGAATCTCTTGATCCAATTTGCATCCTGACATGCATCCACATAAACACCAGTTATAACCATTAGGATTGGAATATTGAACGCTGGACAAACACACACACACACACACACACACACACACTTGGTAGATTTATATTGAACACTGTGCACAAAATGAATATTGGCAGTGACTCAGGAGAATTTAATTACTTCCTCTGCCTCTCCCCATTGGCTTAGAGGTGTGGGATATGCTAATTAAGCTTTGACTGATAAACCATCCCTTGGCCTCTGCGTCTCATTACTTCCAACTTCTCTGATTGGAGCCAAAGTCCAGCGAACACAGCGTGCGATAAATAAAAAGAACCTTAAGCCACAAGCTGTGACTAAATACTTCTTAATCAGAGGGAATATGACAATATGATGGCTCTACGCCAGGGGCAACTTAAAAAAAAAAGAGAAAAAAAAAAATTAGGCTGCAATCAGTCCACCTTATCTCGTCTTTCTAATTGATAATTATTCATTCATTAATTTGGGGCCAACATCTATCTCTTATCACAAAGGTACAATTTATCAGCTGCTTAAATGATGGACTAAATTGGGTTGGCAATGTTAATGATTCACCTTGCAGGGTACAGGGGGACACGTGGGAAATAATTTCTCCTGACTCATATTTAATTAACCTTAGCAGATGTGCTGGGCATGCATTTACAGGAGGTTAAACAAGGAGCACATGTCTCCGATATTTAAAGCAACAAATCCCGGTTTAAAATGAAGATTTTAATGCAAAAATGTTATATACATAAATATAAACTGTAGGAAAACAATAACAGAAAAAAAAAATCACTGTTATCATTGTTACAATAATAAAATGACATTTCATTTTTGGATTTTTTTTTTTTTTTTTGGATACAGGTGGTTAAAAAAATTATTGCTACAATTCTAAAACAGAAAGTTATTTAATTGGTCGTTCCTTCATTCACACTTTTCAGATAGAAAAAGTTAGTACCATCAGCTCACTGTATATGCAGCCTCACATTCAGGATGTTTGATTTGTTTGACCATGCTATGTCTGCAAAGGTGATTTTCATCCAATTTATGACAAAATAGGTAGCAAATTTCTTTATAAAAGTCAGAAAATATAGTTGCACATAGCTGGTCCAACCATCAATCAACCATCCTCCAACCGTCATGTAAAAGAAGAAGTACAGAGAAATAAATGCTGGAGCAGACGTACACAAGTGAATGGTGTGCTAATATTAGAGGAGTAAAAATAATACACCTTCATTTAATGTTCACATCTCAACAGGCCAAACCTCCACAGACACCGACCCAGCATTCAGATACATTCTGTTCAGACGCCGACGCCTTCCTGTTCATTCTGTTTAAGGGAGTGCAACCAAAGTTTGGAAAAATTACACCAAAATCATTCAAGTCCTGGACATCCATTCCTCCAGCGCAACAAGTTTACTCATTTAACACACTGTATTATAATTATTTATATGTATAGTGAAAGTGAAATTAGCCGACAGTAGATGATGATGATGTGACAGGAGTTCAGCTTTATCTGACGCCTATGTGTTCATAGGCGAGATACAAGGATCTGAAAGGGTTAGTTTGTGTTTTTATCTTTATGTTTATGTTTACGCATTTGGCAGACGCTTTTTTCCAAAGCGACTTACAGGGGAAAACCAATTAAATCACTCAATCAATCAAAATTTTATTTATATAGCGCCAGATCACAAAAAAGTTTTCTCTTGACATTTTATATATAGAGTTGGTCAAAACCAGACTCTAAGTCAATTTACAGAAACCCAACAGAATCCTCCAGGAGCAAACACTTGTGACTGGTGACAGTGGAAGGAAAAACTTCCCTTTAACAGCAGAAACCTCGAGCAGACCCAGACTCCTGGAGGATGGCCGTCTGCCTCGACCAGTTGGGGTTAAAGAGAGAGAGTAGAGAAGGGGAAAAAGAGAGAGCGATAGCGATAGAGACTGGGGGAGAGGGGGAGAAGGGGGGAGTAGGGGGAGACACATGGAGGCGGTTGAGGATAAGTGAGTGGTGATGATGAGGGCAGGGAAGAGGCCGGACCACCGCAGCAGGTCCAGAGATAATCGTGAAAGAATCTGTGGTTGTCCTGGGAAAAACCTTATTAGAATATTTAAAATGGAATGTTTGAAAGTGCTAGGACAGGAGGTGCTCTCGGAAGAGCTGGGTCTTCAGGAGCTTCTTGAAGATAGGCAGGGACGACTCTGTTCTTGTAGCACTTGGTAGAGCGTTCCACCAACGTGGAACGACCCATGAAAAGAGCCTGGATTGTCTTGTACAAGGTTTTTGGATGCTATACCCTCCTGACACCCAGTAAGTAAACATTTTCGCCATTTTACATTAAGTAATTGCCTTAATTGGAAACAGCACGATGCAACAGTTTTGTTTCTTTTTTCAGATACATTTCTTTTTTTTTTTTTTTTTAAATAAAATGTCCTTTTCAGTGGACATTATGTAGTTTTTTTTAATTTTAACCCTTTCATGCATGAATTATGAGACCCTTAATCAAGATTTTTTTCCTGAATGTTTTTATTCCTCTTGAGGCATGAAAAAAACATGCCTAAAGAAAATTTTCTTATGAACTTATTTTTCAGGGAGCTGCAAAAATATCCATTCAGCTGGACACCATTCGTTCAATTTTAGAAACAAAGAAACATATCTTTACTGATATATTGTGTGAAAACTTTGAAATAAAAACATTTTTAATGCTTATTTTAGCTAATTCATTTATCAGACAGGGGTAGTTGTTTGTTTAATTGTTTTACTAATTTGTCTGAGAAATGAATTATCTACAATAATTATATGTGGAAGACAGTGTGAACCTTTACCAGACATTTTTAATGCTGCTAATCTAATGTTTTCTCACATTTTAACACTCTAATAGCAGTCATTACTCAATTCATGGAGATAGAATGCAAAAAGACCAACAACTTTTGTTTAAAAAAAAGTATTAATTACAGACTAATAACAATAATAAGCACTTGATTTACACTTAAACATGTTACTCTAGATCAGGTTTATCAAGAACAGTCAAGTTAAAATAATAGTATAAATGGCAGTGTATGAGATGATGCATAAGTGTCCACTGTGTTGGCTGATATGGAACTAAAACAACAATATCCATGAATATATAAGAGAACAGCTGTAGAATAACTGTCCACTGTAGCGACCATTATGCATGAAAGGGTTAAAGTAAAGCTGTGAAACTCTTGTCCACTACAGAGGACAAAATTGTATTGCTGGGTCTCAGGAGGATACGGTCTAAAAAAGGCCTCTTTCACCACAAGGAAGTCTGTTCAAAACAACCAGATTCTGGAAAAGAACCCATTCTTAGTTCCTCTTTATGAGCCAGATTTAAACTGTTTGTTCAGATCCAAACTGATGAACAAACCAGTTGATTGTTTTTGGGTCTGCTCGAGGTTTCTGCCGGTTAAAGGGAAGTTTTTCCTTCCACTGTCACCAGTCACAAGTGTTTGCTCCTGGAGGATTCGGTTGGGTTTCTGTAAATTGGCTTAGAGTCTGGTTTTGACCAACTGTATATGTAAAGTGTCATGAGATCACTTTTGTTATGATTTGGCGCTATATAAATAAAATTTGATTGACTGATTAATTGATTTTTCCGTTGAATCTGATGGTTCTGAAATGAGTGAATTAACCAGAGGTGGGACTGACTCACATATGTACAAGTAACCAGTAGGTCTTGTGTCCTTCTAGAGTCGAACCAGGCCTGAATTACTGAGGTCAAATCAAGTCAAGTCCCTCTTAAAAGCCAAGCAAGTCAACTGAGCGGCGTGGTGGTTTAGTGGTTAGCATTCCCATCTCACAGCTACAAGATTCAAGTTCAATTCTTTGTATTTGTTGATTGTCCCACCATTGAAACCAGGTACATATGGGTTCACCTGACAGTTCCCCTGACCACGGTACTGATGAACATCTGGAGTTGGTCCCTAAGTCTCTTCAACGGCAGCTTACTGCTCCTAATGTGTGCTAATGCTAAGTGCTAATGCTAATGCTAGGTGCTGTGTGTATTAGGGTAGGTAACATGCAGAGACTGACCTCTAACCTTTTAAGTCATTTAAGGTCACACAGGTGAATAGTCAGGTAAGATGAACACCTGATGACCATATGACAAGTATGGATTATTCATTCCTTCTGTGTCTATTATCATTCATTATTCATTATTATTATTATATATTATCCCTCTATCTTGTACTAAATTAAAAAAATGATTGGGTTTCCTCGTGTGTCCACATATACCACCACATATTTCTTCTTCTTTATTGCTTGTTGTAACATCCGTCAACATCCGTTTTTTTAAATTCACCTGACTCTAGTTGCGAAAAAAGGTCTTTCCACGCCCAAAAAACCACCTTTTGCCAGAACAAAAACTTTTAATCGAAAAATGAGACTTTCGGCAAAATTGCCGTTTTTCCATTTCGTAAATTTTTATGCCAAAGTTATACAGGGTGACACAAAAAAACAGGAACTTTTTAACAATCCAATAAAACCAAGAGTGATGGAAGAAAAATATTTTATTCATAGTAATTGAAACCTTAAAACATACCATTGAAGAAACAATGATGGAATTTTCATTTTTTAAAAATTACAGGGTGACCCAAAAAAACGGGAATTTTTAAAGTGCGTATTGGCAGACATGAGCAAGTGGCAGCACTGCGAGACAGTGACCTTGAGCAAGTAAACACACCCCCATTTTAGTAACCATTGGCGACTGTGCGAGAATTGTTCGGTAACCGTGTGATCTCCAGATTCGGTAACGTTCCCTGGCCCCCTAGATCACCAGATTTGTCCGTTTGTGATTTTTTCTTGTGGGGCTATCTCAAGAGTAAAGTGTACACGACTCGACCAAGAACTCTGGATGAGTTAAAACAGAGAATTCAGGATGAAATTCACAGTATCCCATCTGAGATGTTGCAGTGGTCAATAAGGAATCTCAACAGCAGATTTCAAGAATGCATTCGTACAGGAGGACGCCATCTACAGGAAGTCATTTAAAAAAAATGAAAATTCCATCATTGTTTCTTAAATGGCATGTTTTAAGGTTTCAATTACTATGAATAAAATATTTTTCTTCCATCACTCTTGGTTTTATTGGACTGTTAAAAAGTTCCCGTTTTTTTGTGTCACCCTGTATTTGTGCAATATGAGGGTCAATGGAAAAGTGACAGCACTAGACGGGCATTTGAATGATATTGGTGTAGTTTTTCTCTCTGTTCCTTTGCAGCTAAACCAACAGATAAATCTCATTCGACTTTAATTTGACAATATGATTTTGCTGACAAGTGGTAACAACATGAAAACGATAAATATTCATGAACAACAGCTAAAGTTTGTACATTCAATCGATACAAGCCCACTCTTGTAACCCTCCTCCTACTGAAGAGCAAAACACCCAAATGTTCATGTACTTTTCTTCTTTCCTGTGCTCTGAAATGACTCTGAACAACTGTTTTGGATCAACATGGGCATTTAAAGCTTTGGGGGTTTTTCACTGCATTCGTCTGTTCCATTTCCTACCTTGTATTCCTTGTTAATCACTCTTCCTTTTGTACCTTTCTTCCTACTCTTTCATCCCTTTCTTGCTTTTCTACCTTTTCTTCAGCTCTTCACTCTTCCTTCTCTCCTCACTTTCTTCTCTCATCCAAACTCTTCTTTTCTTCTCCTTTCCTTCCTCCCACAACCAAACAAATGAGATGGATATGAGATAAATCTACTTCACATTCTCCTGCAGGGTTTCAGTCAAACTATTCTTCAACATTCACTTCATCCTCAGTCCTATTTTTCAGAAATGCTGTTCACCTCATCCTGGGTCAGTTTATCTTTTTTGGTAATTGGATTTTCATTTCAGAAACAAAAGAAAAACTTGTGGTTAATGATTTTCATTTTTAAAATACAAGAATTAAAATTGAATTTCAAGGCATTTTTCTTTTTCAGTGTTAAAACAGATAAACCAAATTTAAAAACAGAATGATTTTTGTTTTCTCTTTCTAATAACAAAGAAAGTTACTACCTGACAGAAATGAAAAAACTGACCAAAAACACCCATTATTTTCATTTTCTGAGACTGAATGTTGTCCTTTTCTCCAGACACTCCTGTTAAAGCAGGCATTTTAATTTCCTAACTGACTCAGGGCTGCCACAAACTGATTGCCCTTTATGTATTTATCATATTCTAATTGTATTTTAATTGTACTTTATTGTGTTCTTAAATGGTATTTTAATTGTATTTTATTTGTGTTTCGCACTGTAAAGCACTTTGTAACTCTGTCTGTGAAAAGTGCTCTATAAATAAAATTTACTTACTTAACTTACTATTTTCAAGGAAAGCGCACTAATGCCTCAGTCACAAAGATTTTTCCAAACAATGGGTTTGTATGAATCTTCCAGTTCGTACGAAATCTGGAGTTCATGGACATTTGTGAAAGGAGCATGTCTACGATGTCCAGATTTCGTACAAACTGGAAGATTCGTGTCAACCCATTGTTCGTAAGAATGTTTGTGACCAAGGCATTAGCATTCTTTGCTTGAAAATGACAACATCCAGTCTCAGAAAATGAAAAACCAGGCATTTTTGGTCTGTTTTTCCATTTCTGTCAGGTAGTAACTTTCTTTTTTGTTATTAAAAAGAGAAAACCAAAGAGCGCTAATACCCAGGTCACAAAGATTCTAATGAATGATGAGTTTGTACAGATATTCCAGTTCGTACGAAATCTGGACATCGCAGACATGCTCCTTACATGAACGTCTATGAAATCCAGATTTCGTACAAACTGGAAGACTCGTACAAACCCATCATTCGTAAGAATTTTTGTGACCGAGGCATTAGTGCTCTGTCCTTGAAAATGACATCCGGTTTCAAAAAATGAAAAACAAAACAGGTATTTTTGTTCCATTTTCCATTTCTGTCAGGTCTTAACGTTCGTTTTTGTTATTAGAAAGAAAAAATCAATCTGTTTTTGAAATTTGGTTTATCTGTTTTGACAGTGAAAAAGAAAAACGCCTTGAAATTTGATTTTAATTCTTGTATTTTAAAAATGAAAATCAATTAACTGCTAGTTTTTCTTCTGTTTCTAAAAAGAAAATCCAATTACAGATACACTGACCATCCTGAAATGTCATTTTTAACATTTAATCTCCATTGAAATTAATACTGCTGAGCTTTGTGGAGTGAAACGCAGAAATGTGAAGCTTAGTTAATTGATGATTTAGTAAGTGGCTAAATGGATATACACTGTGGTTCGGGCGCCGAGGAGAGCACTCCAAAGCTCAAATTGTGCTTCCGAAAGAACCACATATGGGCGCCCACACCACCGGGTCGCAGCGATGAACCGGAAAACCCTTCAACCCCGACCCGAAGTACGTAGAATACACAGACAGTAGAGGATTTAGGGGCTGTTATGGTCCAAGAGTGAGTCCACAATGTCCAATAAAGGCCTTTCAGCTCCATTTAGACACCAGCTTCAGAGTCTCTAAGTCATAAGTGCTGCTAATATTCCATGTTCACACTGGATGTTTTACTCATTTCTAATTTTTTGCATATTTTTTGGCATAAATGTATCTCATAAATGATTGTACTCTGAACTGGTCCTGGTCCACAACTGACCTACATGTGCAGAAGTGTTTTTTACTCATGATGTGTGGTAGAAATCAGTAAAAATGTGAGTGGAAAATGAAAAGAAGATGGAAAAAAAGCAAAGAAATGTGATCAGGATCATCTCATTGTCATAAAATGTTATGTGAGGTCACTTCAGACCTGTATCTGTTTCACCACATGAAAAAAATGAAAATGGCCCAGATCACAATCACACAGCTACGAAAAACAAACAAATCTCAGTCATATATGAGTGAAAAGTCTGTGAAATTTGGTCTGTTTTTGCCTGCAGTCTGAATAATCACAAACAAAATACACCATATCTACACATATCTACATACTTTTGTGTAAATAAACAGTAGAATGTGTATTTTCACTACATATCACTTCCTCAACCTTCCATCTCAGTTGGAGGCTGTAACCATGGTAACCAATCAATCTCACCTCTACTAACAACTTCCGTCTACCGGGCACTCTTTGCCTTGTATCATTATCTGTTTGTTATTGTTACGACTGCATTGCATTGTGGGATATTTATGCCAGCACTTGCACATTTTAACACCGTATTTTCTCAAATCAAAACTGGGAGTCAATTACCAGCTGGGTTTCTAGAAATACTTGGTGTCGAGGTCACATGAACAAATAAAATTCAGTTCTGAAATACAAGGAAGGTAAAAATATGTGTAAACGTCTGATACAAAGTAATCACCTTATACATTTCTAGAAGTTTAATTTAATTAAACACCATAATCTGGTTGTTTTTGACTTTTTTTGCTCTTAATCAGTCATCAACAGTTTCGGCCACTGCAGGTGTGTGTCTTTTTCCAGCAAAACTGTTATGTATAGAAACTTACAAGCCTGACAGGAAGAGAAAATGCACACAAAATAAGCTCAATTAAGTGATAAATAGATTCTATTCACTGAAATGCTAATGGGCTTTTATTTTGAAATGGTGGAGGAAGTGCTGTTTTTGTGGCAAAGCGCATTACACTATTTATAATATCACAACCAACAGATTAAAATGTGGTTTATGGATGATCTCTACTTATTTAACAGAGGAATATAGGCTTGATTCTAATACAATCCTCCTATAAATAAAGTTTTAGCATGTTTAGCATTTTAATTAGCCCATTAGCTTGAAACCACCAAAGTTTTTTTTTTTTTTAGTATTATACAAATTCTTTGACAACCATGAAGACCATAATCTGGATGTTTTCGACACTTTTTGCTCTTAATCAGTCTTCTAAAGTTTCAGCCACTGCAGGTGTGTGTCTTTTTCCAGCAAAACTGTTATTTATAGAAACTTACAAGCCTGACAGGAAGAGAAAATTTATGCAAAATAAACTCTGCTGAGTGATAAATAGAGTCTATCCACTGAAATGCAAGTGGGCTTTTATTTTGAAATGGTAGAGGACGTGCTGTGTTTGTGAAGAAGTGCATTGTACTATGAAAATGTGGTTTTTGGATGATTTCTTTCTTATGTAACAGAGGAATTTAGGCCTGATTCTAATACAATCCTCCTATAAATAAAGGCCTGGTACCCTCTGCAGCTCAGAATAATAAAGGCCTGGGTCAGTATTTGAGGAAAAACGGCATTTAGCTGCAGGAAATAATTAATACTGAATTTTCAGACAAGCTAAAAAATCTTGCAAACTGTTTTAGCATATTAATGAGACCATTAGCATGAAACAATCAAAGTTTTTTGTTTTTTTTTATATTACACAAATTCTAGGACTAATACAACATGTAAAACTCAATTCCAGCCTTGAACACCTACTTTTTTGACTGATTTATATCATATTTTGTAGTTTTATTACTTATGTCCTCCAATTATTCATGCAAGTGTCTACCATAGCCTGTATTTTAGCCTATATTTTCCATCTAATGCTCAGATTTGGATACAAAGAAACAGTTTCACCAAACCTCCAACTTCAGCAAATCACCAGCTGTGGATTCACTCTGACAGAAAAGATAAATGTAATAAAAATAAACCTCCTGACACAGTGGTTCTATCTATGGATTTAGTGAAGGTGTCAGTGATGTCAGTAAACCATGAAGGCATTTGATATATTCAAGTAGGTTTTCCGTAAAAGACGCCTCAAGGCCAGTGAAGAAGCAATAATATAATTTCATTATGTGATGAGTAGAATTATAGTTAACAGTGAATCATTTCTGAAGTGGTCTGAAATGTTATCAGAGTCGTAACCCAACCACATTATACCAAAACCATAGAAAAAGAGTTAAAATCATCACATTATGCACCAGAAAGGTCATTTATAATGTCTGTACTGTACTACAGTGTACGTCAGGTTTAAGTAACTATGAAATAAAAAGACGACTCGGAAGCTGACGGAGCAGCAGTTTGAGCCTGGACATGATGCCGTGGACTTGAACCACACTGGAGTCTGACTTGAAGCATCGTCTGCTTCCTGATGGTGGTTGTACACTTATAATGACAGCTTTGTTCCAGCGGCTACAACCCATTACAGATGGATTTAATGCTGTTTTTTTCCTGACCATGTGTCTGATTGTCCTGCTGAACACACTCCGGGCCATGGTGTCGTGTTTCTCTAAACACACACTGCTTCAGTATTTAATAGAAATGGTGCTTTAAGGTGAATTCAGTGTGTTTGAAACCTGGAGGCCGGAGCTGACACATGTTACAGATGATGGTCGGGTTCGTTGTTTTGTTCTAACATGAAACAGAACTTTGAGTGGTTTCATTTCAGCTGTTTGACTGATTCCAAAAGAAACGATTTAATCCAGGGGTGTCAAACTCATTTTACGAGGAAAATATGACGAGGAAAATAACATAATATCTAGGGCTGTCAACATGAACCCGTTCATGCAAATTAATCCATCATCATGGTTAATCTGATTAAAAATTTTAGCGCCATTAACACATTTGGGTCAGTTTGTCCCAGTAGAGTTAGCGTTAACGCACATGAACAAATGGTCAGTTGAGTTTGACAGACATATCACCGTTCAATCATTTTGATGGGTCAGTTAAAATGATTGGATGGCGTTTTTTCAGTCCTGTCTGTTCCACAGGTGACAATTTTTTTTTTTTTTTATTTTAGTGTTAGAGCATTTAATTAATTGGTTGTAATTGGGGTGTGAAGGGGATTTTAGGCAACATAGTAAAAAACGCTCCAGGAAAACATCTCCCACCCCACCTTTAAGTGCATACACTGCAAAACTCTACATCTAACCAAGTGTATTTTTCTCATTTCTAGTCCAAATATCTCATCACACTTAAAATAAGACAGAATCACCTAAAGAGGAACTTTTCAGTGAGATATAAGAACTGATTTTTCGACAACAGATCTGGAAAATCTAATTTCAAGTAATTTTACTAAGATAATTTTCACTTGTACCATTGACAGATTTTTTTTTTGCTTGAAATAAGCAAAAAAAAAAAAATCTGAATTCATCTGGGGTTGGACTGGACTCTTTAGTGGGCTGGTTTTGGTCTGCGAACTGCATGTTTGACACCCTGGACTTAATCAGACCACGCTGAGAAGTAAAAACAGTGCTACTTTTGTGCCCCAGGACCTCTCAAGGTAATTTCCATCAAACCATCAGACATTGAGGACTGAACCTCCTCTACTCGTCTGTCTGTGTATCACCACGTACCACGAACACAGCGTATGAAACGACTCCAGTCCAACATCATCTGATTGAACTCTGTTTCATCGGCGTACCAAAAGCAGTTTTTTTTTTTTTTTTTTTTTTGTTTTACTGTGGATTTGCTTGGTCTACACAGCTGCAGTCATGGGACTCTTCATCCCTGGGTTGGTTTGGTGTTGCTGTCGTTGTCTTCCTCCATCCACGGTGAAGACGTACTGGTTTGGACTGGGATCCATCAGGTGCCTGAGACAACATGTCCAGTTTAGTTTGAATAAACACTGTCTGATCCATTTCATTAAAGACACACAAATGTATGAAAACTCAATTTATAAATAAACCAGATTATATAATTTTATTTACATACAGTCCTGTGTAAAAGTCTTATTCCACCTCTGTGTGGTTTTTCAGGGTTGAAATGATTGTACATATTTATTTCTCATTCTTTTTTCTATTTTTAACCCATGAAGACCCAGTGATACTTTGGTGGCAGTTCCCAAATCGATTTTTCTCTCTATTTAACTTTTCTTAAGTGATTTATCACCATTTATTATAATATTATCCTCTGTATTCAGCAATTTTTCAGTGTAAATGAGGTATTTTTCTATATTTAATCTGTTGATCATGTTGATGTTGATTGAAGCTCAGAGTGAATCCAAAGGTGATTAAATCAAAAACAGACAAAATGGAAGAAAAAGTGTCATTTTTAAGAAATATATGAATAAATTAACATAATCCTAGTGTGTCCATCTGCTGTCATTGATCCAACTCCATGGGTTTCGCTGGTGAATCAGTGTTGTAGACAACAGTGTTTCCATGGTAACTACGGAGCCTCTCATTTCAAAATTTTTCATTCATGTTGTTTATTTTTACTCATTTTATTTATTGTTTAATTTGCTTTTGTTCATTTTGTTACATTTGTTGGTTATTTTTCAACATTTTCTTGCGTCTTTCATATTTTTTTTTTCCAATTGTGTTTATTTTGTGGCTTATTTTGTCCATGTTACTCATTATTTTGTTGATTTATTATACATTTTTGGTCATTTTTCATTGATTACTTTTGCTGTTTTTGTTCATTTTGTTGCTTATTTTATGGTTTTGTACTTCATTTTTATACACATTTTGCTTATTTTTTCAGGTTATTTATTATTTTGCAAGTTTTTATTCATTTTTGTTCATTTTACTGAACGTATATAAAAACAAGTCTTTCCATCCACTGTCACTGGTCCACCTCCATGGGTTTTACTGGTGAATCAATGTTGTAGAAGATGACGGTGTTTCCACAGTAACTACGGAGCCTCTAAACGTCTAAATGGGTCATATCTGATGACCATGAAAAGATGAAGAACTGTATTTTACAACAATTATTTACATGTATTGATAGGATTAGTGGATCAACAGGTTTTAAACAGTTTAGACCAGTAGATGGTTTTGGTCACCAGTGGGTGTTTGGGTCTTTATGGGTTAAGCTTTTTACATGTTTTGGATATTTTTCCAAAATTTTATGCACATCTATTATTGTAAGAATGGTCTAAAATGATGCAAAATAGTATATTTATATGTATTTTATTTCTTTCAGCTCCTTCAAACAGTGTAGCACATGGCAAAAGCCTTTGCTTAGAAATTTTCTGAGTTTTGTTTCAAGAGGTTTTATTAAAAGTAACAAACATTTTCTTAAGTCAACATCCATGCATCTAAATATTCCAGCATCCAAAATGTCTAAAAAATGGAAAAAATCATGCCTTTTTGTTGTACTGATAATCACTTTCCTGGGTTTAATAAAGTATTCTGATTCTGTAGTTTGAGGCTGTTATAGCTGCACATAAAACATGACAAACATCAACATTTTACAGTTTACTTTAGTTCTATGGTTTAGTTTTTCATAGATGTCAGTAGTTCTTTTTTGCGTTATGACCCTAAACGTGTATATACGTGTTTCAAACACATGCATGATGGATGAGGACGGTGTTGACATGAGTGAATGAGGAGGATATCAGATCTCAGATTTTACCTGGGATCGTCGTCTTCCTCAAACGGCCCCTACCTGTAGCCCCCTCCACCCACAGCTCCGCGGGTCATAGTTTCGTACCGTAGTCCGCGAAGTGGGGGGGTCGGAGACGGGGGCACGTCCTGTCGGAGGGGGCCTCTCTGTTGGGAACTGGAAACACAAGACAAGGACAAAACATGTTACAAATACAAGAAAGAAGTGGTGATAATGACCTTTAATGACCCAGTTTGGACCAAGGATTTAGATTTACAACATGAAACTGTTATAGCATCGCTGTCGGGTGGAAACCTCATAAGTCCAAAATAGTTATTTTTCAGGAAAGTGGGAAAAGGGAAATGTATATTCTTTTTTTTTCTTTTCAACATTCTTTTTATTGGACTCAAAGTAAAAAAAAAAAAAAAAAAAGTGACAGTCATACAAAAAAAAAAAAAAAACTTTTGGATTTTCCACATAACATATACAATACCACCCCACTCCATCCCTCCCCCCACCCTACAAAGTCCCGGGTAATGCATCCCAATCTGAGAATAAATAAATAATTAAACAAAAAGAAAATGAGAGTGGAGTTGGTCTACAAGCCACATTTGAGAGAAATTACAATTAAGAAAAAAAATTCGGGAATTAAGCAAAAAAAATGTTGCATTAGGCAAAAAACAAAAATTTGGAATTAACAAAAAAATCTGGAATTAAGAAAAAAAAATCTTGAATTAAGCAAAAAAATCTGGAATTAAACAAAAAAAAAAAAATCTGGAATTAAGCAAAAAACAAATCTTGAATCAAGCAAAAAAAAGTGGAATTAAAAAAAATCTTTAATTAGGCCCAAAAAATCTGGAATTAAGCAAAAAAAAATCTTTAATTAAGCAAAAAAAAATAAATCTGGAATAAAGCAAAAAAAAAAAAATCTTCAATTCAGCAAAAAATCTGGAATTAAGCAAAAAAAAAAAAAAAAAAAAATCATTAATTCATCAAAAAAAAAAAATCTGGAATTAAGAAAAAAAAAAACTTCTAATGGAACAAGTGAAAATTATCTTGGGAAGATTTCTTGAAATCAGATTTTCCAGATCTATTGTCTAAAAATCAGTTCTCATATCTCACTGAAAAGTTCCTCTTTAGGTGATTATGTCTTAATTTAAGTGTGATGAGATATTTGGACTAGAAATGAGAAAAATACACTTGGTCAGATTTGGATTTTTCCAGAGTACGTGACTGACAGGATATTCTCTGCTGGAATAAATGCACTGTTTCAGTTTGTGGAGTTGCATGTTGTCATTCTTCTTCCTTCCTGTAATCGTTTTAAAGACCCTTCGCTCTGTGAAAGAACGACCTCTGAACTGAAACTTCACCCTGAAAATGACACGTTTTGACAAGGACACATCCTCTTATGCTCTGTTTTCTTTGTCAGCAACTTAGTCATTTTCATTCGACTACAGGCTCCTCATGGACACATGTTCCACCACAAAAACGTCTCTTCTGACACTATTTTATAAAGGCTCCGTTGTTGCATCCAACGATCAGTGTTCCCAAAGAATCAGTCAAATAATCCAGATAATGTATAGCTTTATTTCAGAACTGTACTATATGGACAAAAGTATGTGGACACGTTGAATTCAGGTGTTTCTTTTCTAACAGGGGTCTGGGATACAAAACAATTATGACTAATGTCAGAATATAGTTTTATATTATGGGATAAATATCATTGCATTGGTTAGGTTGCCAGGTTTTTATTGAATTTCTCTCAACATTGAACTTTTTTCTTCTTTTTTATCCATGACTCTGATTTTAAATGTTTTACCTCTAAATTTCTAAAATATTTGTCATGTTCTGACTGTAAATAATAATTTTCTACCACAACTAACCATCTACTTTCTTAACATCTCACTGAGGAAGAAAAAATTATTGCAAATCAGCCCAGTATTTTTGTCCATATAGTTTAATGGGAGATTTTTCTTCCTAAGAAAACAAGTCATTGTTATTGATAAAAATTAAATCAATGTTGAGAGAAATTTAGTCAAAACCCTCTCTGAAGCATTTTAGAAACAAACATAACAATTTAAACCAAACTAACCAATGCAATGATATTTATCCCATAATATGAAACTATATTCTGACATTAGTCATTATTGTTTTGTATCCCAGACCCCTGTTAGAAAAGAAACACCTGAATTCAACGTGTCCACATACTTTTGTCCACATAGGTAACTTTAAATACCACTCATGAGCGTGGCTTTTTATAAATCACAAATGATCTAATAACCAACACAAAAGCCAGAATTATTTTTATTGTATTTACCCAGTGCAAATGTCTGGGTTATTAATAGTCTTCAATATCTTTCCTCAAAATATTATAATCTTAAGCCTCTGGTACACTGACTTTGTTGTGTTTTTTTTTTTTTTTTTTTTATCCATGACTATGATTTTAAATGTTCTTCCTCTAAATTTCTAAAATATTTTTCATGCTCTGACTGTAAATTATACTTTTCTACCACACCTAACCATCTACTTTCTTCACATCTCACTGAGGAAGAAAAATCTACCATTAAACCTTTAGGAAATATTAATGTTTTTATCTCAAATCATCATGAACAGGACATTTTACAGCTGTAGACATCATGTGTCCCAATACTTTTGTCCCTATAGTTCAGACACATCCATATTTCCTTAAAGTTAGAAAGGAAAAACCTGAATTCAATGTGTTCCAATACTTTTGTCCATATAGTGTATATCATAGGTGGTGCCAGACTTATGTGACATTAATTACTTTCCAGTTTCTCTTCAGTTTTGACTTGTTTTTGCAGCTGGTCTCTGTGTAGAACATCCTGTATTGTATCATATGTTTTATCCTTCCATGTGTTTTTACCTGGGGTGGGGGTAGTACCCGGGCTCCATGCCTCGGGGGTCTCCTGCTCTGGGGTACGGCTGACTGGAGCTGTAGCCGGAGTAAGGCGGACCCGACTGGGGGCTGGGGTTCGGGTAAGATGGGGACTGGGGGTACCCCTGTGAGGCTGGGGGGGGTCCTGGGTAGTGACCGGACCAGGGCTGCATGGGGTACTCGGATGGATCTGGAGGACCTCGTCTGGATGGGAGGAACAGAATCAGAGTCAGAATCAGAATCAGAGTCAAAATTAGAATCAGAGTCAGAATCAGAAACAGAATCAGAAACAGAATCAAAATCTGACTGAGAATGAGAGAGCAGAATTAGAATCAGAGTCAGAAACAAAATCAGAAAAAGAATCAGAATCAGAATTAGAAACAGAATCAGATTCAGAATCAGAAACAGATTCAGAATCAGATTCAGAATCAGAATCAGAATCAGAATCAGAATCAGAATTCTTATTATTTACATGTAGTTGAGTGCTGCAGTAAATTCATATTCTGAATAAATATCATGTAGAACAGCGGTTTAGTGGTTTTTGCAAATTCTATCAATGTAAAATCACATCATCAATCAATCACTTTTTCTTTTTTTTTTTTTTTTCTTTTTTTTGTGTGTTTGTTTTAGCGGAAAAGGAACTGTATTGTTTTGATACATTTGTATGAAAACAACTGTACCAACTGTATAACAGCTCATTCACATCATTATGTTCTCTGAAGCTGTTTTAGCTGCACATAAAACATGACAAACATCAACATTTTACAGTTTTCTATAATTCTGTAGCTTGGGTTTTTCACAGATGTAAAGGGTCCAGACACTGGTGCATATGAGGGTTAAGTCAGTGTTTTTCAACCTTGGGGTCTGGACCCCACATGGGGTCACCTGGAATTCAAATGGGGCCGCCTGAAATTTCTAGTAATTGATAAAAATAAAAATAAAAAAAAACTTAGTAATAAAAAATATATGTTGAGTCGACAGAGCCAATCCCAGTCCATACCAGACAAACTGTGGTTGTGAAACTGCAGCACTGTGGTTCTGTTTATCTGTCAAATGTTCATTGTGGTCGGTTTCAGATGCTGCAGCTCTTTCATAATTCATAGTTTCAGTTCTTGTTTGTTCAGTATTAATTGTCCTCCTTGTAAATCACAGCTGGACTGACTGTACATATCCTGACCAAGGAAAATCCAATTCTCCCTTTGTGCAGTAATCTACACCTGGATTTACCGCCTCTGTCCACAATAATATACATTATATCCTCCTGAGACCCAGCAATGCATTTTTTATCCTGTGTAGTGGACATGGAGTTTCACACATTTGATTTATTTATTTATTTATTTATTTTTGAACTTTTTATTTAGATTTTTGCACAATATAAAACAGAACAAAACAAAACATCTGAGACAAGACATAAATTAAAAAAAAAAAAAAAAAATTACACCACATAGTATTATTATTGTTACAAATAGTATACTACATCTATAGATACATTCAATATATTTGTATACATATGCACACATCTATATAAATACAGAACACCTCATGTCAGGGCTTATAAGAGCAATTCTCATCAACAACCCAAAAAGTTTAATTATACAAATAGTCTTCGACCATGTGCCATCTCCGCTTAAAAAGATCCATTTTCATTTGTAATGATGCGGTCATTCTTTCCATAGCGTACACTTGTATTTATTTATTTTTTAAATGTCCACTGAAAAGGACATTAAATTAAAAAAAAAAGAAAAAGAAACAAAAAAGGATCTGAAAAAACTGTTGCATCATACTGTTTCCATTAAAGGCAATTCTTTAATGTAAAATGGCAAAAGTGTTTACTTAGTGGGTCTCAGGAGGATATAGACTAAATGTCCTCTAAAATTAATGTTTATTTGCAACATAGTATAGCAAACTAGTACACGAAGAAAAACAAATTAAGTTTAGCAAAATAAAAGTCTTTGTTTTGAACAAATTTGTGATGTTAAAACGGGGTCATAAGCCAAAAAAGGTTGGAAACCACTGGGGTAAGGGTCAACTTTTTTTATTTTTTATTTTTTTATAAGGTTTAACTATGTAGAAACCAGAGGACAGTGATGTGGACTGGATGGTAAATAAGCTGGTTTTCTTCCCTTCTCCCACATAAACTAATTGGTCCTAAAGGTCCATTTGAGCTGTGCACACTGAACCCAGTCTGGGTCCCAAAGCCAAAGATCACATAGCAGCAGAATATAAGTGACATGTGACAGTTTTTAGTGGACGGGGGCTCGGTTAACACTCACATGCCCACAGCTGCGGTAATCCAGCCCGTCCCGTTAACGGATATCGATGTCTTGTGCCCAGTGGAAAGCGAGTACACAAACATGTGTCGTCCACATAGCTAACATTATGAGCTCCTACATTTTATCTGTCTGTCTCCGTCCACATTTGTCCTGTTCTGTCTTCATTTACCAACCTGCCCACCGCTTCCATTTTCTATTTCTGCATCTCATTTTGTTTTGTTTTACCTGTTTGGTTTGTGCTTGTGTGAAGGTACGTGACCTTAAAAAGATCTGACTGGACTGTATTTGTGGAAAAATGTAATCAGAATCATGTTACTGTCACTGAGTCATCGCCACATTTCTTCTGGTTATGGAAAGTCCAGAGTCCACAGCCTGACGTCCTAATATGGCCTTATAACTATATTTATCAGCATACATTTGGCTTTATTTAGTTTACATCTCTTTATTATGGTTGTGAACGTTCGACTATATAAGTGCAAAGTTCTGCTGTTTGTTTCTCATGCTCATAAAGAAGCACATTTTAATTTATCCCCATCTTGTTGGATTAAAAACTCTCAGATCACACTAATTCCACCAGTTTTCTTAATCTTGATTAAACCCTAAAATGGACAAAATGAGCATTAAATCACAAAATCAAGGTGTTTTTTTGTCTAAATATGTGTCGTCTTGCCCTGTTTTACATCATTTTTTTCTTATTTTGGTTGGGATAAACAAAGTCTCAAAATAAAGTCTCTTACCTTATCTTATCTTATCTTTAAAAAAAACAAAAAAAAACAAAAAAAAACACTTTGATTGTTCTCCAATGTGCCTCAGAAACACAAGAAAAAAACACTACTGCAGCAAAATAAAACTTAGCCACAAATATACATCCAAAATAAAATAAATATCTCTTTATAATGGTCATTAATAAGTGAAAAGGTCTTATGTTTGTTTCTCATTTTCATAAAGAAGCACATTTTAATTTATTTCCATGTTGTTGAATTAAAAACTCTCAGATTACACTAATTCTGCTAATTTTCTTAACCTTGATTAAACCCTAAAATGGACAAAATGAGCATTATAATCCAAATCTGGGTGTTTTTGTCTAGATACAGTATGTGTTGTCTTGCCATGTTTTACATAATGTTTGTCTTATTTTATACTGTTTTTCTTTTTTTTTTTTATCTTATTGTGGTTGGATAAATAAAGTCTTAAAATAAAGTCTCTTATCTTAAAAAACTAAAACACAAAACAAAACAAAACAAAAAAACCTCTACAGCAGCAAAATAAAACTTTTAGCCACAAATGTACATCCAAAACCAACTAAATATCTTTTTATTATGGTTGTGAACACTCGACTAAATTAGTGAAAAGTCTTGCTGTTTATTTCTCATGTTCATAAAGAAGCACATTTTAATTTATTTCCATCTTTTTAAATAAAAACTCAAATTACACTAACTCCATTAATTTTTCTTTACCTTGATTTAACCCTAAAATGAACAAAATGAGCATTAAATCACAAACTCAGGGTGTTTTTGTCAAAATATGTGTCACATTTTACACAACATTTATCTTATTTTATCCTGTTTTGCTTCACTTTTCGTCACTCAGAACTGGTTTACTGTACATGTTGGAGGTCATTTGATCTGATTCAGCTCTGAAATATAAAACTCTACACTTGTGGCCAAAACTTTTGGCAGTGACACAAAATTGACTCTTTGAATGAAAGTGATTCATTTGCCAGTAAAAGTCTAAAAAACTTTAAAAAAAAAACAACACTTACAATTGTTCTCCAATGTGCATCAGAAACACAAGAAAAAAAAGACTACAGCAGCAAAATAAAACTTTTAGCCACAAATGTACATCCAAACTCAACTAAATATGTCTATATTATGGCTGTTAACATTCTGCTGTTTGTTTCTTATGTTTATAAAGAAACACATTTTATTTTATTTCCATTTGTTGAATACTCTGATTACACTAATTCTACTCATTTTCTTAACCTTGATTAAACCCTAAAATGAACATTACACCACAAAATCAGGGTGTTTTAATCTAGATATGTCTGATCTAAAGTCTTTTTTTTTTGTCTCAAGTTTGTTCAAAATCCTCTGTTCTTGCAATAAAAATACAATATTTATTCCATACCTATTCAAACATAAACGCACTGTTTGTATAGACTTGTTCATAGATATACTGTTACATACTGTTAACATTGTGTCTATTCATATTTTATGTTTTTTAATTTTATTCTACTTTTAGTTCTACTCTTATTTTACTGTTTGTAAAATGTTTTATTCTATTTCTTATTATACTTAATTTTTTTTTGTAATTTTATATTCGCTCTGTTCTTATTTTCTTACATATATATATATATATATATTTTATTCATATTGTTGCCCTGACTGCAGACTATTCTGATTGTGATTCTTGTTTTATCCTGTTTTTCTTCACTTTTCTTCAGTTTATAAACTATGAAATACTAAGCTGACGTATATTGACAGATATGAAATCGTTCGTCCTAATGTTTCGAGTCGAATCACCCACACATTTGTCCATATATGTACATATACATACACACACACAGGCGTCAGCGCTTGGACCACCAGCACGACGTGCGTGTGTGTGTGTGTGTGTGTGTGTGTGTGTCTGGGTGGTCAGCAGTGGAAAGTACTGAACTAACTACATGCTCCACATGTTTGGGATGTCTGCCCCTCCTGGACACACATCCCAGCCGGACATTTGCGTGTGCGTTACATTTCTGCTTCGCTGTCGACTCATCTGTCAAACCGATCTGTCATCTGGACTGGGGAGTTTTCGACTTATTCTTCGTCTAAGTCTGACTGTGGAGGCGAATCAGCTACATTCATGGTAATAGACGTTTAACTGAGACACATTTTGATAAAGTGGAATTTTAAGACTGATATAATAATAATAATAATAATAATAATAATAATAATAATAATAATAATAATCTTATCTTATTTTTCCAGCCTTTTACTGCTGCCATCTAAACTTTTTAGACACTTGATGCTGCTTTAAAATTCTCTTTTTTTCTCAGTTTACATATTTATATGTTTTCTACACTGGAAAAAATCTGAATCTTACCCAGTGTATTTTTCTCATTTCCAGTCCACATATCTCATCACACTTAAAATCAGACATAATCACCTAAAGAGTAACTTTGCAATGAGATATAAGAACTAATTTTTAGACAATTTAGCAAAAAAAAAAAAAATCTTGCATTACATAAAAAATTCTGCCAATGGAACAAGTGAAAATTATCTTGGTAAGATTTCTTGAAATAAAATTTTCCAGATCTATTGTCTAAAAATCAGTTCTTATATCTCACTGAAAAGTTCCTCTTTAGGTGATTATATCTTATTTTAAGTGTGATGAGATATTTGGACTAGAAATGAGAAAAATACACTTGGTAAGATTTAGATTTTTCCAGTGTGTGTTCTGCTGTGAATAAAATATGGACTTAAAAGATTTGCACATCGTTGCTTTCTGTTTTAAATGAACATTTTTGGTCATGAATTAGACAACTGTGCCACAAAATTAGTATTTCCAGTAAATATATGGCAAAAATTTCATGTAATTTTACTCTTTTACACTAAATCTATGTGAAAGATATCAGTTTTTATTATTTATAGGTTTTTATGTTATTATTGTACTGATGTGAAACACTTTGGATCATATTAATCTGTATGTGGAACCTAAACTAATAATTTTGACATTTTATTATTTTTTATTTATTTGTTTATTTTGAACATGCAAAGAAACAAAGTAAAACAAAACAAAGCAAAATAAGACAAAAACAAAACAACATTTAAACGAACAGAATCTATCTTTGAGTACGTGCAAGTCTGAATTTTGCAAAAAGGAGTAGGAAGAAGTCTAAACTTATTTAATCCAACCCCTCCAGTGCTTTTACACCTTTATCACTAACTTAATACAGCATCAAACAATACATTTGTCCTAATTTTAGCATTCTTTAGAATTCAGTGTCATTTTTGCATTTCATGGGCCGGTTTTGGCCTATGTTTGAACCCCCCCCCCCGTCTCGTTATGTATCTAGTCTTGTTTGTTCTAGATAATCTTGACCGTGACATAATGATAATAGTCGGAAAAATGTCTGTTCATGTGACCGAATCTGTCCATCCTGCGTATTTTAGAACTTTTATGTCTATGAATTTTAATGAGCGGCGTGAATTTACACTCACGGCCCATATCGCTCAATCTGTCAGTCAGCGTTGGCTTCCAGAACCTCGATAATGTCACCACAGAGGAGATAAGAGCGCAGGGAGGTGACGGGGAGGTGAAGACGGCAGAACGAGAGGGTGGAAAAGACAGAGATAAGACTGAAAAGAAGACGGGGAGGAAAGAAAAGGTCGAGGGGGGGATGTTGGAAGGAGACATGCAGATTAAAAACCACGATAAGGACCGATAAGACATGCAAAAGGCAGGAGGAGGAAGACGAAGAAGAGGAGGAAACCTGGAAACTTTACAGAAAAGACTCATTTGGACACTGATGTCATTGTTTCTTCAACTGCATCTACACATATTTGGATAAAACCTGTTGATGAGGAAATGAAGCAGAGCAGATAAGAGGCGTCTGTTCACACTGTTTACACCTGTCCTGTTTTATAGGCTGAATAAAGATAGAGTTCTCCACTAGAACAGAGGTTTACAAAGTGTGGGAAAGTGAGCCCCCCCTAACAGAACTCAAAAGAACCCCCCCTCCCCCCATTATTATTACTATTATTAATGTGATTGTTGTTGCTTTGTATGTTCCATGCATGCTTAAAAAAGGTTTCAACAATACATTTTAAAAAGATCTTTAGTGTTTAAACATCTTAAATGTGTTTGTATGTTCCCAAACATATATTTTTAAAACATTTTAAACATCTTTATCTGTGTATGTGCTTCCATATCTTTACATTTTTAACACATTTTAACATCTTTGTGTGTTTTTACCATCTTTTTTAAACAAATTTTAACGTCTTTGTATTTTTTTAACATTTTTTTTTGCACATTTTAACATCTTTGTGTGTTTTTAACATTTTTTTCTTTTTTTTACACATTTTAACATCTTTGTGTGTTTTTAACATATCTTTTTTTGCACATTTTAACGTCTTTGTGTGTTTTTAACATCTTTTTCTTTTTTACACATTTTAACATCTTTGTGTGTTTTTAAGATATCTTTTTTTGCACATTTTAACATCTTTGTGTGTTTTTAACTTTTTTTTTTCTTCACATTTTAACATCTTTGTGCGATTTAATATCGTTTTTTTTTTTTACACATTTTAACATCTTTGTGTTTTTAACATTTTTTTGTGTGCATATTTTAACATCTTTGTGTGTTTTAACATCTTTTTTTTTTCTTTTTTTTTTTTTTTTTTTACACATTTTAACATCTTTGTGTGTTTTAACATCTTGTTTTGGACATTTTAATATCTTTGTATGTCTTTAACATCTTTTTTTGCACATTTTAACATCTTTGAGTGTTCTAACATGTTCTTAAATACATTTTAACATCTGTGTATGCTTTTTAACGTCTCTTAACACATCTTAACATCTTTTCTTTGCCCATTTTTAATTAACACGTGTCTTTGGAAGCAGGAAGGAGTAATGTCTCACCAATGTTGTGGAGTTTCCCCGCCTTCGCAGTGCGTAACACTATGTGGTATGATGCTTCGGTTGCCAAACGTCTCCATGACTTTCAGCTGTGATTGCAGTTCTTTAAGCTTCCTATCAAAAAACTTCCCTCAGCTTAGTCTTCAAACTTTGGTGCTTAGTTTCAATATGACGCTGGAGTTTAGACGGTCGCATACTGTCGTTAGCTAGCACCTCTTTGCAAATAACACACTGTGGCAGGGGAGCATCATCAGGACCAGTACATGAAAAGCCAAACTTTAAACACTCAGGGTCGTACTTCCTCTGTTTTCTGCTTTCACTTGAGGGACTAAAAATCGATGCATTTTGCCCCTCGTATGTACTGTAGTTAGCTAACCAGATGTTTACACTTTTTTTCTTTTTTATTCAGGTTTATTTTTTCTCACGCCGTGCCTCAGACTTTGAAAACCGCTGCACTAGAATGAACCCCAAACCTGTCTGAAAACACCTGTAAATAACCAACGTCTGCACCATGGGGTGGATTTTCTACAGCATGAAAACAGAATCCAGAGAGGTGGGTGGAAGTCCTGTTTCCTCTCTTACAATAAACTGAAAATATAATGATAAAAGTCATGTCCAATGACAGTAAAAGATTAGCAAGAACTGCAGCTTTCAGCGCCGTTCTGGAGCGTGTAATATTCCTTAACATGAGGGGGAAGGGGCATGAAAACTGGAGCCTGGACCCTGACAGATTCATCAGTAACGCATGTAAAATAATCATTATGCGCAGCCCTACACTCTACCCAGAGTTGCCTTATTGGTAATAAAGTGGAAATCCAGTGGGAATCTTTGGGGAATCCACTGTAAATCCGGTGGCAAGTTTGGAATTCTCTGTCCAGGAACCGAGTCAGCGCTCCACAGCAGCTGAGGATTATGGGATAATGAGGATGGAACCCATAACTGGCATGTGACACGAAAACAGACACACGGAGTCAAAGTACAACGCCAGAGCTGCTTCAACACACACAAACACACACAAAACCAGGAAAACACAACAAAAACTTTAGCTTAAATGCAATGGAAGCTCCTAATCACCACTCACAACCCCCCCCCCCCATACCCAAAAACCCCAAAGGACTCTGGAGGAGGCAAATTGGCCCACAGCTGGAGAGGAGTTGGGACCGAATGAGGAGGCTGGTGGTGAGAGAGACAAACAGATGTGATGAATGAGAACAGATTTCTGGCTCATGAAACCACTGGTTCGACATAATTGAGAAACGTAATGAAACTAAAGTGACAAAATTGAAAGCCTTCCAAGTGCAACAGGAAGCCTCTGATGGATCTGTTTGGAACCAAATTCACTGTGTAATACCTGTTTAAGGCCACCTCTTTGGAAAGGGGGTAGGGTTAGTTTGGAGGGGGGTTGGTGGGGGGGGAGGGGGGTTTAGTGGGACATCTGGAAATCCTCCTGGAAATTTTATTTTGAGGCTAAAACATCTCATTTTCTGGATTTTGGTGAATTTTAATGCATCAATTTGTGCCTTTTTGTTTCAGTCTTTAGGGAACACATCTTTATTTATGCGCCAACACTTTTACAGCTCAAACCAAGACAAAAAAATACACCAAAAAAACCCTTAAATACACTAAAAGGCATAAAAAATTAGGGATGCAAATTACACTGGGTTACAAAAAAATGTTTTTTGCAAGTTGTCTAGGTTTTTTCAACTGAATTCGGACCATTTTGCACCGCTAAATCCAAAAATGACATCTGTTTTTCTCAATCAGGTCAGGTTTTTTTGCTAATTTGATTTTGAAAAATTTGATCTTCTCACACAATATAATAATTAATACCAAAATAAGATTGATAAGCACACTTTATTAAACTTAATAATTTTGGTGTGCTGAATCCAAAAATCACATTAATTTTGCTCAGTCGGGTCAACTTTCTGAACTATGCTACATATTGGCTTTTTAACATTTTTGCTTACATTTATGGGCATTTTCACATCATATGATATAAAATTCTTTCATATTTCTTGCAATAAACGAGTTCTGAAGATTTTACTTTTGCCAATTTATGATTAATGTTTTTTTTAATATTACAGGTGAATGAAATGGCTTCGACTAGAAGATCTTGCAAAAATAAGCCTGACGTATTCTGCTACATCAGCGGTGAATACATCATTGTACCTAACAGGAATCAAATCACAAGTTTCATAAAGTGTGCTTACCAATCTTATTTTGGCATTAAACTTGGTGACCAAGATAAAGTTTGGGCGCAGATTGTGAGAAGATCAAATTTTTCAAAATCAAATTAGCAAAAAAACCTGACCTGATTAAGAAAAACAGATGTCATTTTTGGATTTAGCGGTGCAAAATGGTCCAAATTCAGTTGAAAAAACCTAGACAACTTGCAAAACACATTCTTTTGTAATCCAGTGTAGTTGATGACCATAAAGAATCCTTGAATCAAAACAAACCTACACTAAAAAAAGTGACAATCAGACTCTGGAAATAAACCTTTTTCACACTTTTTCACAGGTCAAGAGGACGGTAGAAAAACAACCCACTCCAACTTCTGCTCATGATCTCACCTTTATAAACTAATGACTGACAAAGACCTCGTTAAAACCTCTGCAGTAGAGAATTAGATCATAATTTCTATTTTAGAAATAAAAAAGACCCAATGCTGCCAAAATCTACACCTCCTCCTCTTCATGTTAATCTGATCATAAGCTCGATATCTGAAAAGATAGTTGGAAAGGTCTCTTTCTGGGTCTGACAATAATTGAGAGGAATGTGAGTCGCTCTAATTCACTGGTATTTAGGAGATTTCTGCTGGATTTTGCAGGAAACAAGGACTTGTTATGTGTGGTCTGCACCTGCCTCTCTCTCTCATAGACTTCCCACTTCGCTGAAATGAGTCTGGTTACAGCTGTTGGAATACACACCGCCACGCATACGAACACATCGATCATCCCGGCACAAACGTAAACCTTTAAGAAACAGAGACCATGTGCGGCGGCGAGACGCGAAACATTAAAAACCCCCGACAGCTGATGACAGCCACACAGATGGATGGTCTCAATGAAATAAAAAGGCATAAATACAAACAATGACACAGAAAACTGAGACTACAGAGCAGATTTAAGGCAGAGGCAGCGTTAGTGAAGACGAGGAAGACAGAGGAAGGTCATATTTAATCCATAAAGACCCAGGGAAACTTTTGTGACAGTTTCTAAATGAATTTTCCCACTATATTTAACTTTTCTTAAGTGATTTAGCTCCACTTATTATAATATTATCCTCTATATTTTCAGATTTTACAGTGCAAATCAGGGTTTTTTTTCCCCCATATTTAATTTACTGATCATGTGGACATTCATAAAAGCTCAGAGTAAATTCAAAGGTTATTAGATCAAAACTGAAGAAAAAGCCACTTTTTCAGCAAATCTATCCTGAACTGAACATAAACCCAGTGTGTCCATCCTCTGTCATTTATTAAACTCCATGGGTTTTACTGGGGAATCAATGTTGTAGGTTGTATGTTTGTTATTCAGTCATAGACACCATTCATTTAATACACACACTGATTTTTTTCACAAAAAATGATTTCATTTCATCATTTATTATAATATTATCCTCTGCATTTGGATTTTTTTTAGTGAAAACCAGGTATTTTCCTATATTTAATTCACTGATCATGTAGATGTTCATTGAGGTTCAGAGTAAAGTAAAAGGTTATGATATCAAAACAGAAAAAAAATGAAGAAAAAGTTACTTTTTTAGTAAAATCTGTCATTAACTGAACATAAACCCAGTGTGTCCATCCACTGTCATTCATCCAACTCCATGGGTTTTACTGATGAATCAATGTTGTAGAAGATGACGGTGTTTCCACGCTAACAACGGAGCCTCTGATCGTCCAAATGGGTCACTTGTTTTGTAAATTTTTTTTTATTCATTTTGATCATTTTTATTCATTTTATTTATTGTTATTCATTTTTGTTAATTTTGTTACTTATCTTGTTTATTTTTCTCTATTTTGTTTCCTCTTTTATGACTTTTTCTTCAATCTTATTCAGTTTGTGGCTAATTTTGTCCATGCAACTTCTTATTTGTTGATTTATTAATGATTTTTGTTCATTTTATTGATCATATTGGCTGTTTTTGTTCATTTTGTTGCACGTTTTATTCTATTTTTACTTGGTTTTAGTCAATTTTTTTAACAATCCTTTTGTTTTTTTGGAGGGGGGATTTTGTTCATTTTATTTATTACTGAACATAAACCCAGTGTGTCCATCCACTGTCATTGATCCAACTCCATGGGTTTTACTGGTGAATCAATGTTGTAGAAGATGACAGTGTTTCCACGGTAACTACGGAGCCTCTGAACGTCCACATTTTTTAAATTCATTTGTTAATTTTTATAAATGTTATTTGTTTTTGTTCATTTTGTTTATTCTTCT
Organism: Sphaeramia orbicularis; assembly: GCF_902148855.1. Lineage (NCBI taxonomy): Eukaryota > Metazoa > Chordata > Actinopteri > Kurtiformes > Apogonidae > Sphaeramia > Sphaeramia orbicularis. The sequence continues at coordinate 6,404,727 of NC_043977.1, read as the reverse complement.
CCATTTTGTTTCCTCTTTTATTACTTTTATTTTCATTTTATACAGTTTCTGGCTAATTTTGTTCATGTAACTTATTATTTTGTTGATTTATTATTAATTTTTGTTTATTTTGTAGCACATTTTATTCCTTTTTTTTTTTTTTTATACTTCAGTTTCGTAAATTTTTTGCAATTGTTTTGTGTTATTTACTGTTCCGTAAACTTTTTTGGGGGGGTTGTTCAGTTTATTTATTAGTTAACATAAAACAAATGTCTCCATCCACTGTCATTGCTGTAGAAGATGTCAGTGTTTCCACGGTAACTACGGAGCCTCTGAACGTCCAAATGGGTCATATCTGATGACCATGAAAAGATGAAGAACTGTATTTTACACCAATTATTGACATGTATTGATAGGATTAGTGGATCAACAGGTATTAAATATTTTAGATCAGTAGATGGGTTTGGTTTAATGATGGATGTTTATGTCTTTGAGGGTTAAATTAAAACAGTTCGATTAAATTTACAGCTGGACCAGTTGTTTTTGTACAAATATATCAAAACAATAAGGATCCTTTTCCGCTAAAACAAACAAAAAACTTTTCTACATGAAATTTATTCAGAATATAACTTTATTTCCAGCTCAACTACATGTAAATCACAAGAAAAAAAATTAGTTTTAATGAATTTACCAATTATTTTCCCATTAACTCTATTTTTTACCAATTATTTTCCCATTAACTCTATTTCAGGTAACTGTGTATGCTTTTGCTATTTCTGTCATTGCTCCCCTGTATGAGTATGTTTTTTGTTTTTCTTGTAGAAGTTATATACTTGATATAAAATGCTGAAAAGGCTGCCCGGAAAAAAAAAAAGATAATTACAAAAAAAAAGAAGAAATTACCAGTTATAAGCATGTATTGATAGGAGTAATGGATCAGATGTTAAATATTTTTTTTCAGTAGATGGTTTTGATCATCGGTGGCTGTTTAGGTGTTTATGGGTTAAAGTGAGTGAAAGACGAGTGATAACCGCTGCAGCTTTAATCCACTTATTCCTTTATGAGTCTTCACAGAGCAGAGTCTTCACCTTGACTTGATGTCGAAAGCGATTTTCATGCTGGAGGTTGTGAAAGTACTTCATATATTCAAATTCTATTCAACGGAGTCAGATTCTTCGTCAGTGAGAGTCATGATATTTTGACAGTGTGGTAATAAAACAGATTAATAGCTCAAATTGTTCCACAACTGCAGTGGTAATGTCATTTTGTTTGCCTCAGTGAAAACGGAGCTGCAGCGATACAGTGTAATGTCCCCAGAGTTAAGCTAACTTTAACTTAGTTTCATCTTCCTAATGTGATACTTCATTATCGAGCTTTAATCACAGAGGCATCGCAGTCCAAACAATGAGGCAATAAAAGCCTAAGTGAGAAATAATGAAGGGCGCAGAAATATTTCATCTTCTATGTACAGAGGGGTAGGAAAGGACAGGAAAACTCCACTGGAATCCAAATTAAAGCTGCGTCACATCGTCGGGGTTCGGATAATCTGATGTAGAACTGATTCCAACCTGTTCAGCAGATCTGATCCAGGTCATCACAGAGGTTTGTTGGAAGTCACAGCATTGAGTTAGGACGCGAAAACTGCATGTAAAACACTGACTACTGGACTGACACTGTAGAGACTTTGGCTAAGATTTGTAACCCTTAGTGGTCTGAGCCTATTTTGGCTGTTTTTCAGTACTTTGGATTTTGCCTTATATACTATATAAAGAAATTAGGGATGCACCAATTCCGATACGAGTAGATTTAAGTGGTTTTGCAGGACCTTCCATGCAGTGGGGGCAGTATACTGAAATGCAGTTATGATAGAACATGACGCTGAGATACAGGGACATGGGTCTGATTTTTGATTAGGGATGCACCGATACCGATACGAGTATTGGCATCGGTTCCGATACTCAGTGTGTGTACTCGTACTTGTACTCGTAAAAGACATCCGATACAACTGCACTGATAGCACTTATGGCCGTGTGACATTCACAGTTCAGTGCAGCAGGTACAGGTGGAATAGTGTGTGTGGAGTGTGAAGAGTGTGGAGATTTTTCAAAATAAATTACGGTGATAAAAGTAACGCTGACTGACAGTAACGTTAAAGACACAGACAGATATGGACGCAGTGTTCTGTCCGTCCTCTGCGTACATTCCATCCGTTTTCCAGGTGCTGGCGGATGAGTACCCAGAATGAGAATACCAGCGGGTGTACGGAGCGGTGCGGACCGCGGCCAACAGAAGTGAAAATGAAACCTATCGCTCATTTCTCTTTTCTCTTCCTGCTGAAGTTAAACTGTTAAACCTTACCAGTGAAAACGCTGCAATATTAGTATCACATTAGTGTTGCCTCTGTCTACATGTTTGTTATTACTGACTTTCTTCTTCTTCTCAAAAAACTTTACTCGTCTTCGTGGTATTTGTCCAGTATGGTTAATTCAGAGTGGCGCCCCCTGGTGGATTAATTGACAAACGCTCATTCCAACACATTAAATGTCAGTAGCAGCACTTTGTTCCAGTCAGACTAATGACAACGACAATAAAGCACATTTACAAAAGGAACTAACAACTGGAATGGGATTATTAAGTACTCGTATCGGTACTCAGTATCGGCAAGTACTCAAATGTAAGTACTCATACTCGGTCTGGAAAAAAGTGGTATCGGTGCATCCCTGAAAGAAATGTTTACTATACCCATGTTTGGTATCTTTTTTTTTTTTTAGCACAACTTCATCTGTCTCATCTGTCTATTATTTTTTTACTTTAACCTACTATATCAACACAAAACGCCAAAAAACACAAAAAAATATATAAAATCTGATTTGAAAAATGTATATAATGCATTGCATAAATAACACAAAGATGCCTTTTCAAAGACTTTAAAAGTGAATATTGGTTCGAAACATTAGGTATATAAAATTAAAATTGTAATGAATTAAAACTATACTCAAATATTTGACATAAAAGCAGATCTTTACATAGGAGTTTTCTCCAGTTTTCTCATCCCCACCCCCACCCCTACCCACCCCTGGTCCTCTCAGTTTCCACATCTAGTTCAGGTGGGGTAATCCTCACCCTTACCTGTAATGCTAATGCAGTCTGTGGATTAGAATCTGCAGATTCAGACAGTTTTTCCGTTTTGAAAAAGGACAAAAAGAAATATAACACCCGCCCCGCCTCATTTTCATACTTTCATTCACGTTTGTTTGCTCCGGGTTCAAACCATCATATCTCTGGTTGTATTTGCTCTACCAACATCAAATAAAAAGTGGGAGAGTGTTTCAAGTCTGCACTTTCAAATGCAATTGTCCCCTGTGGTCTGTGTGACCAAGTTCCGATGCTACGACGTGTTGAAAATGTCATGTGATTTAGTCACAGGGCTGTGACCGTGGACCCCTCAGGGTTAAGAGACAGATCCTTCCAGACCCAAAAACAATCATGTTGGGTGTGGAACCAACAGGAGTGGACCTTAATACTAAACAGAATGTTGATTTGAAGTTTGTGACACTACTGGCCAGACGGCTTATTCTGTTAAACTGGAAGAACAAAACTCCTCCAACTCATCAGGTTCAGTTCAAAGACATTATGCAACACTTACATTAGGAGAAAATCACATTTTCACTGAAAGATAATGTAAAGTTATTTTTTTCAATTTGGTAGCCCTTTATAGATTATTTTAATATAATAATAAGTAAGTAGGCAGACCTTGGCCCAGCCCCTTTCTTTTTTTTTTGTTTTATGTGTGCGCACATTTAAGTGCAGGTGTCGTGTCCTTGTTCTGACATCACATATACTGGATTCTATACATGACTGTTTTATATTGTCATTGTTCTAATTTCAATAAAAAGAGTTTAAAAAAACTGCATGTAAGAAAAAATATGGTCATACAATGAATAGGATCAAAAGGTGAAATTAAAAAAAATGAAAAAAAGAAGAAAAATGAAAAAAAAAAAAAGGTGAAGCCCCGCCCCCTTCTGATTGTAACCAATAGGTCACAGAGTTACGGCAAAATGTACTATTTCCATAAATGTGATGTGTTTATCAAGAGTGTGGTTTAGACCAGCTCCAAATGTAAAGTGTCACGAGGTAACTTTTGTTATGATTTTGGCGCGATATAAATAAAATTCCATTTGATTTATTTGCTGATAAAAATCTTCAAAGCGTCTCAGTTACAGCTAAGAAATATGCCGAGATAAAATCCAAAAATCTAAATAAATAAATAAAATCTTGTGAGGGCAAAACTGTGCCACTGTGAAGCCGGTTACCGGACGTTAGTCTGGGGTTGTCTGTCTTCTATGTTTGTCTGTCATTTCCTGTTTTATTTTGTTAAGTTTTCCTCATGTATCTTGTCTGCTGTCTTTACTTCCCTTCCTGTTTGGTGTTCACCCTTACCCTGATTTCCTGACTCCGCCCTAATTTGTTCCACCTGTGTCTCGTTGTCTTCCCTCCCTTTTGTGTATTTATACCCTGCCTTTTCCCCTGATCAGACGCCAGTTTGTTCTCTCTTGTAGATAACTTACCAGCGTTCTGATCCTGTTTGTTCGTTTGCCTTACCGTGTTCGACCTGTTTTTTGTCATCCGTTTTACCTGTCTTTTGCCTGCTCCCTGTCGGTTGTTGTCAGCCTCTATCTGCCTTCCTGGTTTTTTGACGCCTTCGCCTGATTATTCGGTACGTGAGTTTTGCCTTTCCCTATGTCCTGTCGCCTGTCTGATTGCCTTCCTGTGCATGACCTGTTTCCGTCCCTGACCTCCCTCTGCTTTCCCCTAGTCGGCGTTCCGGCAGTAAACCCGGTGCCGAACCGTGGGTTCGTGTTCGAAACCCGGTGGACGGTTCAGACGAGGACTTCCTTGCCCGCTGTCCTCAAGATCCTGTTCTTTATCATTATCGTACTAATTGTATTCAATAAACCCTGTAAACTTTTACATCCGTCTCTGCGTTCTGCATTTGGGTTCTGGGTCTGTGCTGAAGGCATTACAGCCACTGCCAAAACTCTGACTGAAGTATCAAGAAAACAACACAACCCCCCCCCCCCCCCCCCCCCAATAAAAACCAATTCATCAGTCATTTTTTTCTCCTGTTGGAATGATTCCACCAGTTACACATATGTTTGTCAGTTTAATACTGTTGATAATTTTACAAGTGAAGAAAGTTTGTTGTAAAAAGTATCAGACTGAAAACACTAAATTATAAAGATTACTGAACTGAGAATAATGTCACCACTATGTTTTCTCTGTATGATCTGTTCTGATTATAAAATTATTACACATTGTTAGATTTAGTCTGGTTTAGTCTCAGCTTTTTCATCTTTTCTCCATTTTCTACGTAACTCTTCAGTCTCTTAAAAAACTCTTCAGTCTCTTAAAAGTCTGGTCAAACAAATCCAGTACTGGACTAATCTGTGCACACATGTATTGTATAAACTGTCGTGGTTAGTTCTACTGAAGATTTTAGCCCAACAGTTTTTACTTGTACTTTTTTCTGTGTCTGCTTTGCAACTGCACAATTAGCTTATTTCTCAATTTATTTATTTATTTATTCTTCTTGCTCCTTTTTTTTTCCTTCTTCTTTCTCTCCTTCCCATCTATCTTTTATATCTTATTCTTGCTCTGGGAAAGTTAGTGTATTTTCAGAATGTATTGTATGTATTGAATGTATTTTATGTTTTTGGCTGAAGCCGTTCAATCTGAGCAGACTTTTCTATATCTGTCACGTTTAATGGTTTTCTTCCAGTATATTAGGACTTTGGAAACTAAGTGATGTTTGTTGTGTTGGTCGTTTGTTCAGGACAACAGATGGAAATTGGCTTCTCTGCTAAATGTGATGCATGCATGTTGTTCTTTGTAACTAATGCCAATACACACTGTCCTGTAACTAAATAAATAAATACAAATACAAATAAAAGTGCTTCTTCATTTTTTTGATGTTTCACCCTATAAGAAGAGTAAATGAAAGCTCTGACCTTTAAGGATCTACTGCTAAATTTGAGGTAAACGCTTAAACCACAGCCACAATTTGAAGAATTTTCACTAAGAATTATAGATTTACTGCCTTTAAATATTTCTGAGAACCCAGAGAAAACCTGTTAATGTCAATGAGATGTAAACTTTAAAGTCTGTGGTTCATTATATGACGTCTGTAATTGTATTAACACAAGTGGTGACAAAACTAAAGTGTTCACGGGACTCCTTATTAGAGACGCCTACAGCAGCAGAAACAGCCTTTGAGTTTTATTGACGCCCAATAAGACACTAAGCTGTTTTCCTACTTGTGCTGAAGTGGTTCTACACTGTGTGTGAGTTGTGTTGCTTCAGCTGTCAGTGCGGTTTGTGTTGCTGCATATGTGTGTTTGTGGGTTACAGACCCTAAACCTGCCTCGACCCCTGACCTCTACATGTCACATGATACTTATTCAGGTCCCGTTAAACACTTAGAAGAAAAGGTCAAAGGCTAAAGAAGGGTATTATCAAGCGGGATTAGGCACATACCAAATCTATAGACACAACATTCAGACCTTTAGCTCCACGTGGTTCAGGATTAGATCAGAACATGACTTCAGACTTTATCTAGAGGGATCGATGTAGACGTTAATATCCAAATTAAGTTCATTCATTTGTTTTGAGCTGAAGAAAAAAAATTACATTTTTTGTGTACATGAACTAATACCTGAGCAAATACATTAATAAATAAAGATGATCAAGACAAAATAGCAATAAATAAATAAATTCAATATGTACTGCTCATAATGGAGTGGGAAGAAGAAAACTGATTAAATCCCACCCCCATCTCACATTTATACAACAGAACACATTACTTTTGCTTCCTTAATGATAAGGTAACATCTGTTTAGAGTCCTAAACCATCTAAAGAGCAATTACCTGAAAATGAAACACATTATTAAAAATAGGGATGCACTGATACCACTTTTTTCCAGACCGAGTACGAGTACTTACATTTGAGTACTTGCCAATACCGAGTACCGATACGAGTACTTAATAATCCCATTCCAGTTGTTAGTTCCTTTTGTAAATGTGCTTTATTGTTGTTGTCATTAGTCTGACTGGAACAAAGTGCTGCTACTGACATTTAACGTGTTGGAATGAGCGTTTCTCAATTCATCCACCAGGGGGCGCTGCTCTTAATTAACCATACTGGACAAATACCACGAAGAAGAGGAAAGTTTTTTGAGAAGAAGAAGAAGAAAGTCAGTAATAACAAACATGGAGACGACAGAGGCAACACTAATGTGATACTAATATTGCAGCGTTTTCACTGGTAAGGTTTAAAAGTTTAGCTTCAGCAGGAAGAGAAAAGAGAAATGAGCCAGAAGTTTTGTTTTCACTTCTGTTGGCGGCGGCCCGCACCGCTCCGTACTCCCGCTGGTATTCTCATTCTGTTTACGCATCCGTGAGCACCTGGAAAATGGACGGAATGTACGCAGAGGACAGACAGAACGCTGCGTCTGTCTGTGTCTGTAACGTTACTGTCAGTCTGCGTTATTTTTATCACCGTCATTTATTTTGAAAAATCTCCTCACTCTTCACACTCCACACACACTATTCCACGGCTGCGTACCTGCTGCACTGAACTGTGAATGTCACACGGCCGTAAGTGGTATCGGTGCAGTTGTATCGGATGTCTTTTACGAGTACAAGTACAAGTACACACACTGAGTATCGGAGTTGATGCCGATACTCGTATCGGTATTGGTGCATCCCTAATTAAAAATCAGACCAATGTCCCTGTATCTCAGCGTCATGTTCTATCATGACTGCATTTCAATATACTGCCCCCACTGCATGGAAGGTCCTGCAAAACCACTTAAATCTGTCTGAACTTGTTACTTTAAGTGAATTTAAAGCTTTTTTAAAGGAGCGGGAAATCAGTGAGCTTGGTCAATGCAACTGTTTTTAAAACTTGCACAAATGATTGTTTTGTAATTATCGATTGTAAGTTTTTTTGTGTTACAGGGTTTCCGCCGCCATACATTTGATACAAAAAATAATCACCATCGCATTAGACTTATTATACATATATATAATAGGCCTTAGGGTTAGTTCTGGGGGTGGGAGGTGGCAATGTTTCAGGAGGTAGGAAAAGGTTAATGAGCTTCACAACAGCGGGAGACGTAGAGGAATTAGTAACATGGGTTAAATTGTGAATTCACTTTGCGCATACCCATTGTAAGGTGCATGCGGCATGAACACCCCCCCCCAGTTAGGGTTAGACAGAAACTGTTAAGCAAGTTGAATTTGTGAGGTTGTCAGGTTTTGCTGCTATGTTGAAGTCCTGTGCTTCACTTAGGAAGAATATCTCCCATTAAACTTGAAGGAAATATTGATGTTTATAAACTATATGGACAAAAGTATTGGGACACATCATGTCTACAGCTGTATGAAGTCCAGTTCATGAGAATTTGAGATAAAAACATCATTACTGAAGAAATAATGAAGACAGTAGATGATTAGTTATGGTACAAAACTATTATTTATAGTCAGAGCATGAAAAATATTTAAGAAATTTAGAGTGAAAAGAGAAAGAGAGAGATACTTACAAAGGACACCCTCCCCCCATCAACGAATCATTCATCCCTCCCGGTTTTACAATTTATTCATTCACTCATATAACCTAATAAAATAGCAATAATCTAATTTGATCTGTGCAGAACTGTATTATTTAAGTGATGCTTAAGTTGGATTTTCATAATAAAAAGACATGGTAATTATTGTAAGTCAAATAAGGCATGACTTTTTAATTTGGCCAGTGAAAAATATTTTTGGCTGGTAAATTTTTGGAGGGCACTAGGCAATTGCAGATGAGGTAAAAAGTTACTTTTACACCCTGAGTTGAACATTTAAAATCATAATCATGGATAAAAAAAATTAAAAACCAAAATCAATGTTGAGATAAATTGAGTCAAAACCATCTCTGAGGCATTTTGGAAGCAAAGATAACAATTTAAACCAAACTAACCAATGCAATGCAATATTTATCCCAATATAAAACTTAATTTGTCATTATTGTTTTGTATCCCAGACCCCTGTTAGAAAACAAACACCTGAATTCAACGTGTCCACATACTTTTGTCCATATAGTGTACGTGAACGCATATACATGCCTTGTTCATACAGTTCACATCTAAATGAAACTAAACACCTTTCGGGGGCTCCTATCTGTCTTTGTCAATAAAGTTCTGTCAAAAATGATTAATCCTCATGGAGCTCATCAATTACCCACTGACCAGTCCAGGAAGCTAACATGATTACATTCCCCTGAGTGCATCAAACATGCAAACGACGGCATGGACGTCGCAGCGTGTGATTGTGCGATGCTGCATAATAGGAAGAATTCAAGCAGCTCAAGTGTTCAGATAAAAAAACAAGAAAAAAACAGGCATGGACTGAGATGAAAATGACCACGGGAGGATAGGAAAAAGACGACGGCGAGGGAGAGGAAGACCAGAATTCGGTAAGTGCTTCAAGTAAAAGTAACAGAAAAAGTGACGGTGAGAAAACGGGGGGAAATCACAGTGGCACAAAATGGTAAAAACGTGTCGAAAAAAGAAGCTGCAGAGAAAGAAAAAGACATTGTGGTGGAAGCGGACCGAGTGGAAACCCATTAGAGAAAAGTGAGAGGAAACTAAAGGATGAGGGCCTTCCAGATGGTAGGAGACTGTTGCCTCGGAAACACTGAGAGGGCAGAACAATGGGGATTTGGAGTGGTGTTTCACATCCCATCATAATACAGTCATGCCATTTGGAAACTGAGCGATGAAGCTACAGCCAAAAAATCGCAGAGGCTGACAATTTTCTCCAAGATGGCAGCGGCTCAAAAAGGAAAGGAGGAAAAAATGGGACTGACATGTCAAATGGGGTGGTGGCTGATGGATGAACAAGCTTAGAAACATACCCACAATCCACTGCTTTACGGCCTTTACAAAGTAACTTTGAGATGGCAAAGGCTCATTTCATTGTACCACATGGTCGAAGAAATTCCACCCAAAAAAGACAAGATAATTCGGTTTTTACACAAAATAGAAAACAATATATAGGATCAAACAATAATAATCCTCTGACCCTCTGATGGTGGATTTACCTGCAGAGATTTTAGTTTCTGACTGTATTTTCCTATATTTCCTCTTATTTTGGATGTAAATAACAATACAAAGGTGCTCTTACTCACTTCACTGCTTACAGTGATACAGTTCTGTCTGAGAGAATCGAAATAAAAGGATCTGGCACAACCTCACCTACTCAAGGTCCAATGAGAGGAAGAAAAACTAACTGTTGGTCAAGAACTCCAGCAGCACTGGTCAGGTAAATATATTTGGAAAGAAATAAAGTTCTACTACACGACACATTAAGTCTGAGAGAAAAAACTTGGCGCAAAATACCAAATGTTTGACTAGTTCAATACTCATTTGCAGGGTTTTCATCTTCAATAATCAAACATTGCTTTTTTTTAGACTGCAAAAATCCAAATCTTACCAAGTGTATTTTTCTCATTTCTAGTCCAAATATCTCATCACACTTAAAATAAGACATAATCGCCTAAAGAGTAACTTTTAAGTGAGATGTGAGAACTTATTTTTTAGACAGTAGATCTGGAAAATCTGATTTTGAGAAATCTTATCAAGATAATTCTCACTTGTTCCATTGGCAGATTTTTCTTTTACTTAATTCAAGCAAAAAATCTGCCGTTTTGATTTCACGATGACGAACAATAAGGTAATTAATAAGGTAATCCTACAGAAATTCCATGAGACAATCTTCACCAAGCAAAAACTTGACATTTAGCATTAACACAACAGGACATTTCAGGCTGTCAACTATGACAAATAATGCATTTTCATTGCTAGTTACCAGTACATAGCGGTTACAGAATTATCACAATTATAGAAATCTGTAAAGAAAATACTTTACACACATCCCTCTAAGTATAACTATATAAGAGAAATGAATAAAACTGTATGAAGTTTAAATGAAACTGCTGGTTGTGCCCCTAGTGGCTGATCCACCAAATAACAGGTTCAACAACATCTTCAAAGCCCAAATAAGTTTGATTGGAGATTGCGTATTTGTAGTTCTACAAGTTATACAGTCGAAGAAAAAATTATTAGACCATCAAAAACTATGGTTATGCAATCCAGTACTAACTCCTGTGTATCATGTGACTAAAACAGACAGAAAAGAAAACATGGAATGTCTAAAAGCTCTGTTTTTGTCAGTACAATGACGGAAGAACTGAAGTGATTTTGGTTATTATCAAGAAAACATGTTAAATGGATAGATATCAGCTCTGAAATTAAACTACTATGAGCTAGTTTTGTTGTTATCATTATATTTGTCCAAACAAATGTCCCTTTAGTTGTACCAGGCATTAAAATGAACAAGAAATTGAAGAAAATGAGGGTGGTCTCATAATTTTTTTTCTGTGACTGTATGTATAAAGTGCCCAGATCATGTATCAAACAATCAAAATAAACATTTGAACCCAAAAATGTGAGGAAAATCTTCAAGAAAAAAACAGTACTAACTCTCTTTGACAAACTATTCCATATTTCTATATTATAGAATATTGTTAGCATTGTAGCGTAATTGCCTAGGTCACGTTTTTGTCCAAATTGTGATATGTATGTAACTTTACTCTCCGGAACACTTCATTTTTCATCACTGGCTATGATGTGAAAAAAAATATTCTCCAAAGATCCAGGAAAGTGAAAGTTTTTTTTTTTTTTAACATTAATTAATTGTCTTGATTAGAAACAGCATAATGCAGCATTTTTCTAGATTTTTTATAGAAAGTCCTTTGTAGTGAACAGCTGTTTGTTTTTTTTTTGGGAAACTCCTGTCCCCTACACAGGACCAAAATGCATTGCTGGGTCTCAAGAGGTTATGACTTAGGCAATTATGATATGAGGCTAATAATATACAGGAAAAGAACAGAGCAGTCATAACTTTGCCAATCTGAAAATATTTAGAACACTGTAACACTAAATTGAGCCTCGAGTCCAGCCAAATGAAGCAGAACCCACTGTCAGTCGTACTAATGCTGAGATATTTGACAGATTGAAAAAACTGTCAGTGAACTAAACTAAACCGATACTTAGTGTTTAACTTCCTGAAACATTATGAAATCCATTACTGATAATACCATATCCATCCAAATAATCTCCATTATTTCACATCTTGAGCCAGTAAGGTTCCCTTTAGTGAAATGCACTAATAGTTTCAAGCTGGGCTCTATTTGCTCAGTGCACGACCGCAAAACGGAAACTACAAACAAACAGCCGCTCATTTGGTCGATAACAAGACGGCTGGCATGAGAAAGAGAAAGTTGTGAGAGGAAAGGCTCGAAAACAAAGTTTGCGGAGTAGTTCGTGTTTTCATTTTGCAGCCCATTACTCCTCTATAGAAAGAAAAGAAATATTAATTTAAGTTTCTGTTGCAAGACAAAGTGTATTTAACCCATAAAGACCCAAACATCCACAATCGATCAAAACCATCGACTGATCTTAAATATTTAATACCTGTTGATCCACTAATCCTATCAATACATGTAAATAATTGGTGTAAAATGCAGTTTGTCATCTTTTTATGGTCATCAGATATGACCCATTTGGACATTCAGAGGCTCCATAGTTACCGTGGAAACACCATCATCTTCTACAACATTGATTCACCTGTAAAACCCAGGGAGTTGGATCAATGACAGTGGATGGACACACTGGGTTTATGTTCAGTAAATGAGAGATATGACAGAAAAAGTCCCTTTTTCTTCACTTTTCTCTGTTTTGATATGACCTTTGAATTTACTTTGAGTTTTTCTGAACATCTAAATTCAATCTAGGAAATTAAATACAGAAAAATGTGTGAGTTAGAGTGAAAAATGCAAATACAGAGGATAATACTATAATAAACAATAAGTCATTTAACCCTATAATGCCAAATGTATCATATTTGATTCATGAGTTTTGAAGCCCTCTACATGATCAGTGTGGCATTTTTTTCTTGAAAAACCTGTTGTATACAATTAGATACATGCAATACACAGATAATCCACCAGGGGGAGGAGTTCATTCACCAGAGGCCTTTCCAGTGACACTACAAGACTGTCATTAATGAGGAAGGAGGAAGAACTTTGATAATTTAGAAAAGGAATTAATTTGTTAGACATGTTTGTGTTGTATTATGTTTTTGTTTGTTCAAAAATAATATTTGAGTATTGAGACCCAACGTATCAAATACGACACAAAATTGAAACTCATACATGGAAATTGATATTTGAAAAAAACATTTCTTTGGTTGTTCAGAAGGACCAATAAAGGCTCCAGTTTCAAAGAACTGGAATTTTCTGTCAGTGATTTAATGGCTCAGGCTTTACAGGGTTAAGAAAGATTAAATAGAGAGAAAAATACAATTGCAAACTGCCACAAAAGTAGCACTGGGCCTTTATGGGTTAAAAGGATGGAAGTGAAAACTGGATTTTCAACTGTTAGTTCCCTTGCTGATTCTGCGACAAAGTCTGTAACGCTGCAAAGCAGAGCTCACATTGGGATTTTGGTTTAGAAATATAGCTTTGTTTTGAGCTGCTTTTCTGTGATTGTATTTCTGTTTTACGACATTTCATTTCATTCTGCTCTCGTTAGACTTTTAATGGTTCATTTTATTCTTCTTTTCCCTTTGAAAGGTGCATAACGGTATAAATAAGGTGATTGATTACATCTCTTGCAACCTGTTGCAGCAACATGAGCCACTTCCTGTTCGCCAGATCAATAAATCATCCTAAAGCGTTGAGGTGCATGATTTTTTTTCTCTACATAAAGGGGCGGTAATGGTCATTTACCAGATGTTTCACATTTCACAACGACTGAAATGATAAAGTGTTGTCTGTCTGCTTGGCCTTCTGAGAGAATTGTTGATGTATTTCTTACAAATCTGCTGAAGTACAGAAAAATCACCTTCTGCCCTGAACAACACAAACTCCCAGTGGGCACAGCAGATAGAAAACAACAGTTATTAGGGTTTTATGTTCCGCAACATTTCTGAGTATGTTTCAGTTTCACAATTTGTAGCTCACTTCTTCTTTTGCTTCACACGAGCGGAGTATCACATAACATCAGGTCAACTCTGGGATTAAAAAAAAAAGCACAAGCAGCGACCTGAAGGATACATTTCCTGCCTCACCCCAGGGTCCAGACTTATGAAAGCATATCAAACTCCTGTCATACATGGACCTGCTGGTTCTGCAATGCATTATGGGATGTAAGTCGACATTATAGAGACCGTGATGCAGATCAAAGCTTTGGCTCCTTCGAGCAGCAACAGGCGAACACAGTAGAAACACTAGAAGCTAAGAGGGAGGGGAGGTGGTCTACGGGAGGTGGGGATGTAGGGGGTCTTTCTGGGGGTACCCTGTAGCTACCAAACAAACGGGGTCTGGGCGAGTCCAGGAACACACAGGAAAAACAAGCGGACAATGGGGCGGATTGTGGAGAAGTCGTGAAGTGGTCTGGGAAAATCTCAGGCCTGGTTGGGAGGTCGACTCGAAAGAGATGGAGGGAGAAAGACAGAAGAAGAGAGAGACATTCCATTTCATTTCCCTCCTCAGTCTGAGCGAAACGATATTCAACAATGTCCTTTTCACCCCGAGTTCAGAGAGAATCAGAACGAGCGGAGGAGGGGGTTCAGAGAAAGAAAAAAAAAAAAAAACAACTAAGGGGAAATGTCAGAAAGTGGATTAATGAGGAAATGTAACAAACACAGTGTTCACGACACAGTAAAACATCTGCCGTCTAATTACTAATCACCTAATTATCATTATAATGAGGAAGCAACAGTCTTCCCAGCAACCTGAGCAGCCGCTCTGATTGGCTCGTTTAATTCAATAACGGAGATAACGAGGAAACAAGGGAAAGGGTGTCTGGGTAATCCAATTGGGTCAAGGCTGCGTTTGGGACAACTGATCGTTGTTATCAGCATGAATCCTCTGAGAACAGAATCAGGTCTTTAATCAAGTTGAGTTGGTCCAGACCTGCTGTGAAACTACAGGAAGAGGACAATAGAAACATGGACTCCTGGGAGGAAACATGCAGGAAGGAGTCAGGCGCTTTATTTATGCACATAGGTGGGTTATTATCTACACAGCACCCATGAATTATTAACAGGGATCGCATAAACACTGGTTGTGATACAAGGTAATTGTTGTTATTTGTCATTATAGTGGTCATTGTAGTGGTTATGATGTATGTGTATGAGAGACCTGCACCAACATCCATCCTGTGATATCTGAATAATAAAACATAAAGTGCATCTGTTCACATCTGGTTTTACGATGTGTTTCCAGAAGTGTCCCATGTGACCACTTCTTGATATGCAAATGAACAAACTCATTTATTGCCTAAAAAAATTTACATTTTAAGTTAAACTGTCTTTTTAATGTGTCTGCATGTCTCTTTTAACCCATAAGGACCCACGGTGACTTGTGTGGTAGTTCCCAAATGATGTTTTCTCTCAATTTAATCTTTCCTAAGTGATTTATCACCATTTCTTATAATATTATCCTCTGAATTTTGCATTTTTCCAGTGAAAATAATGTATTTTCCTATATTTAATTCACTGATCATGTAAATATTCATAAAATAATTCATTTTATTTATTATTTTTTTTATTATTTTATTTGTTTTTGTTCATTTTGTTACATATTTTGTTAATTTTTCCACTTTTTCTTGTCTGTTATTATTTTTTGTTTCCCATTTTGTTTATTTGGAGGCAAATTTTGCCCATGTTACTTATTATTTTGTTGATCTATAATTAGTTTTTGTTAATTTTATTGTTTACGCTGGCTATTTTTGTTCATTTTGTTGCTTATTTTTTTACTTCTTTCTTGTGCAGTTAGCTCATTTTTTCATGTTATTGATTATTTTGGAATTTTTTATTCATTTTTGTTCATTATATTTAATATGTATATAGGCCCAGTGTGTCCATCCCAAATGATTTTTTTCTCTCTATTTAACCTTTCCTAAGTGATTTATCACCATTTCCTACAATATTATATCCTCTGAATTTTGCATTTTTCCAGTGAGCCGATGCCGATACTCGTATCAGTATCAGTGCATCCCTATCTACAAGTCTAGGCAGCGGGCTAGTGCTCACTAACCTGGGGTGCCGTAAAGGGGGGTAAACATGACCAATTCATGGGGCCCAGCATTCCCAGGGGGCCCAGTGGATAAAGGTTAGAAATTGTGAAAATTTAGTGTAAGCTCTGGAGTAAAAGAGAGGCTGGAAGTCGGACATCCAAAGTTTAGTTTCACTTTCGTTTTCACACCAGTTACAGTAGTTGCGATACTTATGGAACGCACCCCTAAGTATATACCCCCTCCCCACTCCAACAAAAAAATTTACAGATACTTCATTTGATGAAGGGCGCACAACCTTTACCTTTCCTTTACCTTTCTTTTTCCTTTCATGGGGCCCACAGTTGCTGCTACACCCAAAGCTATTGCGGGAATGTAATCATTAGTGACTTGTCTGCAGCCTATATTAATTTGGGAATTGAGTCTTTTGTGTTTATCCGATGATCACTTAGTTATTAAAATAATCTACAGATTACTTGATTATTAAAATAATTGTTAGTTGCAGCCCCACCCCTTATTTTCTTTTTTATTTATCTGCTCTCTCTCACCTTTAGAGTTAAATTACTATGGACAAATTTGGACAAAATTATTATAAAGTAGCAACAATTAATTGATTAATTGCTTAGTTGTCAACTATTAAATTAAAAATCGTGAATAAGTAATTTTTTAAAGTTAAAATACAGGGAAAATGATTCCAGCTTCTTAATATTTCTAGGTTCTTGTTTCTTTTGTCACGTTAAATGGAACAACAGACCTGAAGATGTCATTTAAGGCTTTGGAAACAGCTTTTCACCATTTTTTTTTTTTTTTAACATTTTAAACACAAAACAAGGACTGAGAAAATACTTAACCATTAACTGACAATGAAAATAATCCATAGTTGCTTTTGTATGAGAAGTAATCTGAAAAGTTGTTGTTGATTAAACCTGTATGTATTTAACCCTCTACCTGTTCAGCACAGAACTCTGCTTTACTTCCAGTACTCTGAAAGGTGATTATTTCCCCCTAAACGACCCTCCACCGCTGGTTCTGTTCTGCTCTCGAAACCTTCATATGAACCAAACCCACGTTCACGTCCTCCAGTCCTAACAGTGGTTTGTTTCAGTGTAACCGGATCAAAAGAAAGTAAGATGGAACTGAAAGTGCAAAATAAAATACGAGGTTAAGGTGAGATGTGAAGGATGGAGGTAAAAGGGATGGAGAAGGTAATTTCAAGCAAATAGCGAGAGTAAGACCTTGGGGGTGGGGGTGGGGCTGAGCGAAAGGACATGTGTTCTCCTGTCGTTCGTTTTTTTGTGTTTCTAGTGTTCATTTTCCATAAAAACCTACATCTCCTGGTTCATAAAAAAGTACTTTTAAGGAGTAAGAGGGTGCTATTTTCAAGGCACACATGATTTAATCCTAAAAGTATAAGCAGGGGAAGTACTTCAAATGGCAAAGCTATTAGATTTACAAGTGGCTGATGGACTGAAATCACATGGAATAAATGCTGGAATGAATAGCAAGTACATTAATATTTACCATTAGAGTACATCTCAAAGATTTGCCGTCAAAGGTAATTATTTTAGACACACATGGGGGGGTTTTAGCCTGCATTTAGGAGTCAGAATACTCAGAATCGTTTAAGTGAAATGGTCAAAAACGTGGCTGTACTGCACTAAATCGAACTCCAGATCTGTACAAAGCGGCAAAACGCACAATATATCCTGCTTGTGTTTCACGCGGTGACATTTGCTGACAGTTTGTTAGGTAAAGTGTTGCGCTTTAGGCAGGGAAACATCATCCTCCGCCGGGTCATGTTTTAATTTTAGAGCCATCAAACTCTTGTCTCACGGTGCACGCGCTACGTAGCCGCTGCTCCGGTTAACTGATGTTGAGTCAAACATACAAATACCTGACGAAGCAGCCCTACAGCTATTTCTGGATTCACTGGGAAATAATAGAAAACACACACTTCCACAAACAGGAGTCCGTTCCAAACACACATGACATGTACAGGTAAACAGGACGGTTATTTCAGGTCAGCTGCATAAAAAAAAAAAAAAAAAAAAAAAAGGACATGTTTTCATAAGGTCAACGGGGACTGGATGTGGTTTCCAAACACATTCTTCTTCTCTCAGTCAAAAAAACCCATCTGTGAACGAAGCAGGAATGGATGCAGAGTGAGAAAGCAAGATAAATAAAGACAGAAAAAAGGAATGAAACACCGATAAGGTCAATGCTTTTAGGTCTGTAAGTGTATTTAATGCTGTCTTTTGGTTTTTCTCCTGTTCTGTGGAAATCTACAGGCAATTTAAGAGCAAAAAAAACTGATATGAATAAGCAACAGAATGATACGAGTAATGCAAATGGACTTATTTTACCTTTTCTGAACAGGCAGGAGGTGGATGGTGGGTGTATAAAATAAAAGATTTAGAGTCAGGAGGTTCTAAAATGGGTGATATTTAATGGTGTCTCCGAAAAGACGTTACCTAATGAACTGTTTTCAAGAAAAGACGTTCTTGTTGTGACTACAGTGGGATACGAAGGAGCTGAAATGACTTGATGGTGTTTGTTTTAACACTGTTAGAGGATGAGGTTGGTATTTTCAGCAAGTTTCAGCTTCATCCTTCACTTTTCCCCATGCATTTTTTTTTGTGGGTGCGTGTGGGTGTGTCTAGCTTTTTGTTTTTGTTTTGTTTGGTTTTTGTTTTTTGGTATTTATATATATGTATATATTCTTTGCATGGAGCCTATCCCAACTACAGGTTCAGAAAATGAAGAAATAAATGAACACATATCTGTTTTACTACAGAATTTTCTTTCCTGTACATATGTGATTTTACTTTTGGTTTTCAGGGTAATTTTTTTTTTTTTTTTTTAATTTATTCTTTTTCTTACTTTCATTGTGGGTTTGGTTCTTGTATACCTTGTTCAAAAAAAAAAAGAAAAAGAAAAAGAAAAATGCTAAGTGTGGCTCTGAATTCAGGGTATTTTTTTTTGACAGGACAGTGACTATTATATTTTTCTGTCAGATTTGTACTGCCTGAATTGTTGAGTTTGTCTTTGTTGTGCCATACTTTTCAAGAAAAATATTTAAATAAAAAAAAAAGAAAAGACGTTCTTGTTGTGACTACAGTGGGATATGAAGGAGCTTAAATGACTTGATGGTGTTTTAACACTGTTAGAGGATGTGGTTGGTGTTTTCAGCAAGTTCTAGCTTTATCCTTCACTTTTCCCAATGCAAAAACCAAAACTTACCAGGTGTTTTTTTCTCACTTCTAGTCCAAATACCTCATCACATTTAAAATAAAACAATCACTTAAAGAGGAACTTTTCAGTGAGACATAAGAACAGATTTTTAGACAATACATCTGGAAAATCGTATTTCAAGAGATCTTACCAAGATAATTTTCACTTGTTCCATTGGCATATTTTTTTTTTTTTTTGCTTAATTCAAGACATTTTGCTTAATTCAAACAAAAAAAATCTGCCAATGGAACAAGTGAAAATGATCTTGGTCAGATTTCTTGAAATATGATTTTCCAGATCTATTGTCTAAAAATCAGTTCTTATATCTCACTGAAAAGTTCCTCTTTCGGTGATTATGTCTTATTTTAAATGTGATGAAATATTTGGACTAAAAATGAGGAAAATACACTTGATAAGATTTTTATTTTTTCCATTCCCCCAACTCCATCAATTAGTTTATGATATTTTGCAATGCGATATCAGTCTGTACTGCCAGGTCACATTTATCCGACCTTTACATCATTGAAACGCGACAAACGCCACAATTCGGCATCACAAGAGGAGGAGCAGTGAAAAAACATATTTATTTCCGTAAACACAGTGTGTGTCTGTGTGGTCACGTATTACATCAGGACCTCTTTAGCACTTCAGGATCGCATTCAGTTTATACTCAAAACTACTAGAAGTCACATTTAATGTGTACTATGAAGGACCACACAAAAAATCGGATTTCACCAAAAAATCCGAATTGCGCATTAAGACCTGCTGTCTGAGCATAGCCTTAGGAAAAAAAAAAAAAACAAGTGAGGCGTTTAACCCACAAAGACCCAGTGCTACTTTTATGACAGTTCCCAAATGAATTTTTATCTCTATTTTTATTATTTCTTAAGTGATTTATCAGCATTTACTCAAATATTATGCTTTGTATTTTGCATTTTTAAGTGAAAATCACTTACTTTCCTATATTTAATTTACTGATCTTGTAGATGTTCATAAAAGCTCAGAATAAAGTTGAGGGTTATTGCATCAGAAACAGAGAAAACTGAAGAAAAAGTGACTTTTTTAGTGAAATCTCTCATTAACTGAACATAACCCTGGTGTGTCCATTCACTGTCATTGATCCAACTCCATGGGTTTTACTGGTGAATCAGTGTTGTAGAAGATGACGGTGTTTCCACAGTAACTATGAACTATGGGTCACTTATTTTGTACAATTTTTAAATAAACTTTGTTCATTTGTATTAATTTCATTTGTCATGCTATTTGTTTTTATTCATTTTATTAGTTATTTTGTTTATTTTTCTACATTTCGTTTCCTCTTTTATTACATTTTCCATCAATTTTATTCAGTTTGTGGCTAATTTTGTCCATGTAACTTATTATTTTGTCGATTTATTATGAATTTCGTTCATTTTATTGATCATGTTGGCTGTTTTTGTTCATTTTGTTGCTTGTTTTATTCTTTTTTTCATTTCATTTGTCTTCTTTTTTTTTATTTTTTGTGTTATTTTATTATTTTGTAAAAAAATTTTTATTCAGTTTTGTTTATTCTATTTGTTTTTTAACATAAACTCAGTGTGTCCATCCACTGTCATTGATCCAACTCCATGGGTTTTACTGGTGAATCAACGCTGTAGAAGATGACTGTGTTTCCATAGTAATTACGGAGCCTGTGACCATCCAAATGGGTCATATCTGATGACCATGAAAAGATGATCAACTGCATTTTACACCAATTATTTACATGGATTGACAGAATTAGAGTCAGAAGTTATTCAACAATTTCAATCAGTAGATGCTTTTGTTTTTTGAGGGTTAACAGATTAAACACAGGGTTTTGAATACAATGAAACAAAGATCTCTCCTCATTTTCAAGTATTTTGCTCATTTTGACCTGAAGTATTTCTCTGCTTTTATGCCATATTTATTCGGTCAGCAGGTATTTAACATGTTAGATCAGTAGATGGTTTTAGTTGCCGACGTATGTTTGGGTCTTATTTCCACTAAAACATATTCATTTATACTTTAAATACAGCTGCCGGTACTTTTTTACCTGTCGGTGGTTCTAACATTTGCAGTGTCACTTCCTTGTCTAGATTCGAGGGCAAAAAACATCACACAGAAGAAAGCTGTATTAGTGGCAACGTGACTGTTTTGAATCCATTTAAGCCGTGCAGAAAATGCTTCACGATTGTTACCAGGGCGTAAGCAGGCAGATTACTAGAGTGACTTTTATGGAAAAATGACTGGAGGTGCCTGGATGTAAAAATTGGCAGAGCTTTTGCAGATTACAGTGCATGTCTGAAAGTGGAAACAGAGACAGGGTGTACTGTATGTGAGTGAGCGAGTGTGTGTTTGTGTGTGTCCAATTTCCCAAGGCTTTTCAGATACCACAGCCAGACCTCAAAACTATCATCAGTGTTCTCGCTCCCATCTGCCAAAGTCATCACCCACACACAGACTCTCTCGCCGCCTCACACTCACACAGCGGAGGGGGGGGGAGGGGGGAGGGGTGTGTGAAATAGCCATCCCTCACCATTTTAACAGGGGTGGGAACCTGCCTATAAACTTTCTAACGTCTAAAACTTCTGCCGCTAACTCCCTCCTCCTCTTCATGTACAAACACACAAACAAACATTTGCCGCCGGCTCGTTAGTCTGCTGAGATATTGGTCGTTAGCCACAAAATAAAACCGTTCCAACGTCCCTGTACGTCAGCGTCATGTTCTATAAAGAATCAATACGAAGTTGAATGTGTGAGGTTGTCAGGTTCTGCCTCTGTGTTCCAGTCCTGTGGTCTGGATGCAGATCAATCTGCCAATAGAAGTGGGCAGGACTTTCACTGGAGGAGAACTCAACTAATTCAATCAAAGTCCAGATATGACTTCTATTAGTGATCAATAGGAACTACAGTCAGTTCTTTTCTCAAAATATGACAACTTTATTCTAGTAATATTATAAGTTATGTATAAACTTTGCTTTTTCTTCTTAATATTACAACTTTTTCTCAAAATATGTGATTTGTTTAACCCACACTATGACCTTAATACTTTTTTTTTTTTTTTTTTACTTGCCACCCTTGTTTTCATCAATTTCTTGTTCATTTTAATGCCTGGTCCAACTAAAAGTATGTTTGTTTGGACAAATATAATGATAACAACAAAATAGCTCATAGTAGTTTAATTTCAGAGCTGATATCTATCCATTTTCCATGTTTTCTCGATAATAACCAAAATCACTTCAGTTCTTCCATCAATATCTATGGCATTGTACTGACAAAAACAAAAGCAGTGCTTTTAGACATTCCATGTTTTCTTTTCGGTCTGTTTTAGTCACATGACACACACAGGAGTTAGGACTGGATTGCATAACCATAGTTTTTGATGACTTTTGATGGTCTAATAATTTTTTCTGTGACTGTATACTGATATCTGTAACCATTTACATGTTATAAACCATCAAAATATGGACCATTATAAGTACAGGCACATTTTTAATATTTAAAAAAAATTGTCACAAATTCAAAAATCTAAACTTGTCAAAATTGTGAGCAGATTTTATCGACATTGCCCTAAGAAAGATACATAAAAAAAATTGAAAAGAATCCAACAAGTAGTTCTGGAGAAGATTATTGAAATGTAGACATTGGTGATCTTGTGTTTAGCCCTTCAAGGTCAAAGGTCATGGACCCAAAAGAAAGTCCATATATGACTTCCTATCAGTGCTCAATAGTAACTATATTAATATCTGTAACCATTTACGTGTTATAAACCAGCAAAATATGGACCATCATTAAGTAAAGGCACATTTTTAATATTTAAAAAAATTGTCAAAAAATTCTAAATTTAAGATTTCTCCAAACTGTAAACAAACTTTATAGATATTGTCCCAAGGAAGATACATAAAAAATGTGAAATAAATCCAATCAGTAGGTTTGGAGAAGAAGATTGTTGAAATCTAGACATTTGTGACCTTCATTTTGGCCCTTTAAGGTCACTCAAGGTCAAAGGTCATGGACCCAAATGAAAGTCCATATATGACATCCTATCAGTGATCAATAGTAACTATATTGATATCTGTAACCATTTATATGTTATAAACCGTCAAAATATGGACCATTAGAAGGCAAAGTTTAAATATTTTAAAATTTGTCAAAAATTCAAAATTCAAAATATCTCCAAACTGTGACCAAACTTTGCAGACATTGTCCAAAGGAAGCTACACACAGAATTTTAAATGAATCCGACCCGTAGTTTTGTGAGAAGGAGCTGGAAGTCGCAACACGAGGGAAAAGGGAGGAAGTCAGCGGAGGAAATGAAGACACACTGCAAAAAGTAGTCAAAGAGTGAAGAAAGAGAAGATAATTAAAGCTGAGGCAGAGGGGAAAGTGGCAATGTTACGGATGAAAAATGAGATGCTGAAAGACGGGGGGGTGGGGGTGGGGTTGACTGATGACGGTCGGGGGGGTATAGTGTGTCTGCAGCTGTGTCATGTTAATGTGCGCCTGCATATGTGCACATTTTCAATACAGCTACGACCATTCAGGACCTGAATGGGGAATAAATAGAAGGAGTTGTTTTTTGTTTTTTTTTTCTTTCCAGTAATTCATTAGTAAACACTGTGAGATGTTATTGGCTAATGTTAGTGATATTTCATGCTGTCCAGAGAAGAAAACAAGCATAGAGACTTTAATAGATACACTGCTCTGTTTGACAGTGATATCTGTCCACAGTGGTGTCGTCCATGTCCTCGGGTAAACCGCTGTGGTTTTTATTTAGATTTACAAGAAGTGAGTAAAAAAACTAAAGAAAATAAAATGAGGCACAAGAATGAGGGGTAGTTATTGTTTCAGAAAATGAGAAACAGGCAATTAAAATAATGAATAACAAGACAAACTTTAATAAATGCAAATCTTTTATGCATGTGGATTTTATTTTATTTCATTGTGTTTCATTGAACTGATGAATATGTATTGAATTTACTGATTAGAAAAAGCATTTTATTATACGTATGAGTTTCTTTTTTTTTTTTTTGCTATGTATGCAGCTTTATTTGAATACAGTGATGGGGAAAACTTATATATTATTAACGCTTTACTCTTAATTTTACTGATTAAAAAAAAGATAAATTTGGGAAAAGAGTTAAATATTTCAGATACTTTTATTAAAACAACAATGTCTGGTGGTTAAAGTTAAGACATTAAAATCCATAATAAACTCAGACTATTAACTACAAAAAGTCAGTTTTAAAATATCCAATCTAAAAAAGAAGCAAAACTCAAGTAAATTAATAACTTGGGAATAATACAAAATGATAATATATGAGGATCAGATAAGGTAAGAATTAATTACAGACAGAGAAAGTATTTCAACAGGTTTACAGACATGATTTAATCAGCTGTATTCAATGTGTTTTATGTTGTCTATGCATTACATGGGTAAACAAGAGTGTTGTGTTTTATATTAGAGCTGTATAAGTTTCAGGTGGTAAAAGTAGGATAAAACGTAAATAAATAAAGGTATTAATGGTGCATTAGTGTGTTTTGATGGGGGAGGACATGGAGGAGTTAAGGTTAAAGATCAGGTTTCAACTGGTCTGGTGTTAATTCTCCAGAGAGGAGAGAAGGTGAAGACCTGAGTGAACCAGAGACGACAAAGAACGACAAGAAAGAAAAGATTTAATTAGAGGAGAAAGGAGGAAAGGAAACAAGGAGAGAAGAGGAGAGGAGGAGAAGGAGGAGGAGGAGGACACTCTTTCATAGTCTTTCAAGTATTTTCTTATTATATGTGGACGTTCTAACTTTACTGTTAACTCCACAGGTCATTTTTATTATTTAATTTTATAGTGTTTTATAGTGCTGTTGTGTTTAGATGTAGTTTTATATTTATTTATCTATGACATTTGACTCTGTGCATATTTGTTGTATAATGAATTAAGTCTAAAAATAAGGAAAGAATAGGAGAAACAGAGAGAGGAGAAATGAGGAGAGGAGAAGTGAATTTAGAAGAATTGAGGAGAAACAGGGGGAGAGGGGAAAAGAAACAAGGAGAGGAGGAAAAAAGAGGAGAAAGGAGAGGAGAAATGAGGAGAAGAAACATGAAGAGAAGGGGAAAAAAAGAGGAGAAAGGAGAGGAGAAATGAGGAGAGGAAACATGAAGAGAAGGGGAAAAAAAGAGGAGAAAGGAGAGGAGAAATGAGGAGAGGAAACATGAAGAGAAGGGGAAAAAAAGAGGAGAAAGGAGAGGAGAAATGAGGAGAGGAAACATGAAGAGAAGGAAAAAAAGAGGAGAAAGGAGAGGAGAAATGAGGAGAGGAAACATGAAGAGAAGGAAAAAAAGAGGAGAAAGGAGAGGAGAAATGAGGAGAGGAAACATGAAGAGAAGGAAAAATGAGGAGAAAGGAGAGGAGAAATGAGGAGAGGAAACATGAAGAGGAGAAACAAGGAAAGAATAGGAGATGTGAGGAGAAGAGAAATTATGAGGAGAAAGGAGGAGAAAAAAGAGTAGAGGAGAACTGAATTAAAGAGAGATGAGGAAAGGAAAGGAAACAAGGGGAGAGGAAAAACAAGGAGAGAAGAGGAGAAATGAGATGAGAAAAGAGTAGAAAACTGAATCAAGGAGAAAGGAGAAAATGAAGAGAAAACATGAAGAGGAAAGGAAAGGAAATGAGGGGAGAGGAGAAATGAGGAAAAATGAAGACAGGAAATGAGAAGAAATGAGGAAAGGAGAGGACAGATGAGAGGAGAGGAGAGGAGAGGAGAGGAGAGGAGAGGAGAGGAGAGGAGAGGAGAGGAGAGGAGAGGAGAGGAGAGGAGAGGAGAGGAGAGGAGAGGAGAGGAGAAACAAGGAAAGAATAGGAGAGAGGAGGAGAAGAGAAATGATGAGAGGAGAAAGAAGAAAAAAGAGTAGAAGAAAGGACAGGACAGGACAGGACAGGACAGGACAGGACAGGAAAGGAAAGGACAGGAAAGGACAGGAAAGGAAAGGAAAAAGGAGAACCAAGGAAAGAACAGGAGAAAGGATGAAACCTAGGGAGAAGAAATAAGAGGAGAGAAGAAACCAGGACAGGAGAGGAGACATGAAGAGGAGCAACAAGGAAAGAAGAGGAGAAATGAGGAAAAATGAAGAGAGGAAACATGAAGAGAGGAGAAACAAGAATAGGAAAGTAAGGGAAACAAGGGGAGAGGAAAATTACAGGAGGAGAAATGAGGAGAGGATAAACAAAAAGGAAAGAAGAGGAGAGAAAAAATGAAGAAAGGAGAGACAAGGAGAGGAAACTAGGGTAGAGGAGACATGAGGAGTGATCAGTACCTTGGTAAGGAGGCGTACTGGCGTTCCACCTCCTCATAACGAGGAGCCATTCGATGGTCTGGACCCCTGGCCGGCATCTACACAGACAGACAGACAGACAGACAGACAGACAGACAGACAGACAGACACAGACAGACAGACAGACAGACAGACACAGACAGACAGACAGACAGAAGGTTATTCAATGTCAGTGTGACAACAATGTGTTATAATAATGTTTTATAATGAATTATATGAAAAAAAAAAAAAAAAAAAAAAATTCAAAGTTCAGATTTTCTGCATCATATCTTACTAAACTGAACTGTTCAACAGGCCTGTATAAACCTCTAACTTTCTTCTCGTCTGTTCTCTTCTGGGTAATTTCAGATCGACAGAAACGACTTATTTGGGATTTACAGTTATTGGGAGTTAGAGTGTGGGTCTTCTTGTGTATTTTTTCGGGGGTGCAGGGGTCTCCATCGTAGATTAGGTTACATGAAAACAGGATGGAGTCGTGTTGTTCAAACTCACTCGGTCACACATCAACAGTCACGTCTCATCTCCATCCAAGGGAAAAAAAATACAAGCTGCTGACGGTTCGATCTCTCTCACTTCTTCAACTCAGTGCTTCTGCTTTTCTTTTCCTTCCTCCTCTGCTCGTTTCCACACTCAGCCTCTCCCTCGGATTATCCCGCTCTATTCAGAGGGGGAATTCCAGCTGTGGCAGCTCTGCTTAAAGAGGCCGACTAAACCCCCAAAACGTCAACAAGCCCCGTTAACACACACACACACACACACACACACACACACACACACACACACACACACACACACACACATCTGTTCCTTCAACACACTCTGTACAGTAAAGTCAACTCATCTGAACAACTCAAACACACAAGCCTACAACTGAGTCAACTTCCACGACTGCTATTGATACTGATATAAGTCTGAAAGAAGCAGTTTGTAAGATTTATGAAAGATTTAGGAGGAAACTGGAAAATGATATTCACACTAATGTTTTCACTGGTGTTTAATTAATGAAAATAATCAGGTTTTGTTACCAATAGACAGTGGTTTCCATGTTTCTACAGTAGTACTGAAAACAATTCCACTCATTTGTAAATATGTATATAGTTGTTAGAGTTTTATTACTCATTATTATTATTATTATTATTATTTTGTATTGTTTGTCTTTTGCATGATCTTTATGCATGCATGTTTTTCTTTTTTGTATTTTATTCTGTCACTGCATTGATCATTGGATTTTCCCATGTGGAATTAATAAAAGTCTAATCTAATCTAATGTAGTCTAGTCTAATCTAATGTAACCTAATCTGATCTAATCTAGTCTAATGTAATCTGATCTAATATAATCTACTCTAATCTAGTCTAATGTAATCTAATTTGATATGATCTAATCTAATTTGATCCACTCTTATTCAACCTAGTTTAATCTAATCTAATCTAATCTAGTCTAATCTAATGTAATGTAACCTAATCTGATCTAATCTAGTCTAATGTAATCTGATCTAATATAATCCACTCTAATCTAGTCTAATGTAATCTAATTTGATATGATCTAATCTGATCTAATCTAATTTGATCCAATCTAATTTAATCTAGTCTAATCTAAGATATCCTAATCTAATTTAATCGAGCCTAATCTAATCTGACCTAATCTAATCTAGTGTAATCTAATCTGATCTAAATTTGTCTAATATAATTTAATCTACTCTATTCTAATCTAATTTGATCTGATCTAATCTAGTCTAATCTAATCTAGTCTAATCTCATCTAATCTAGTCTAATCTAATCCATTTTAATCGAGTCTAATCTAATATGATCTAATCTAATCTAGTGTAATCTAATCTGATCTAAACTAGTCTAATCTAATTTAATCTACACTAATCTAATCTAATTTGATCTAACCTAATCTACTCTACTCTAATCTGATCTAATCTATCTAGTCTAATCTAATTTAATCTACTCAACTCTAATTGTGTCTACTCTAATCTAGTCTAATCTAAAGTAGTACAATCTAATCTAATGTAATCTGATCTAATCTAGTCTAATCTAAAGTAGTATAATCTAATCTGATCTAATCTAAAAATTATCCAAAAGATGCAACTAGATTCAAGTGACATAAAAGATACAAAAAGATTTTTTAAAAAATGACAAAAGATGCCCAGCTATGGAAATTCCAGATGTATTTTTATAAGTTTGCGTCCTGAGGTGACACCAGATTTCTCATTTGGGTGTTGAATAAAGGTGAATACTTCCATTGTTCAGTAGTGACATTATTGTTATTCTTCTTGGTTTTTACTACGTGAAAGAACAACCATGGACCATGTGACCACAACCTGAAAATGACACGTTTTGACAAAGACACGTTTCTTTTTGCACACTGTCTACTTTGAAGGGATTTGGTCATTTTAATATCAAGGAATGCTTAGTCATGTGCACATGTTCCACCAAAACAACTTCTCTCCTGACACTGTTGCAAAGACGCTGTTGTTTTCCTGCCCTTCTCCGTAACGACGGTGGACGATGCCAGACCGATCTACAACACTGGAACAAAGATAATGAAATGTGGGGAAAGGTCTGGACACCTGACACTAATCTGAGGCTGTACAAGTTTGGGATTCAATGCTTTAAAGTAACACTAGGGTATCTGCAGGTTTGATGAAGCTGAATTTATGATTTATAACAGGCCTCGTAGTTATTGTGTTGAACCAGTCTTAACCAAGTTTGTGGGAGTTATTATATACATGCACAAAAGAACACAAAAGGACTCTATAGAAAACAAAAAATACGCTATAATACACTAAAATGCACAGAAAATGCACTAAATATACTAAAACATGTTACACTATAATATGCAAAAAGGCTCTGAAATACACAAAAAACATAAAAAACAAATAAATACACTGAAATACACAAAAAGCACCTTCAAATACCCCAAAAAATACACTAAAATGCACTAAAACATGTTAATATAGAATAAAATACACAAAAATGCACTAAAATATATGAAAAAAAAAATTAAAATACACAAGAACACCTTCAAATACTCCAAAAAATACTGAAATGCACTAAAATAAACAAAAAATACACTGAATATGCATACAGTGTATCAGCAGGTATGATGAAGTGGATGTTATGACTTTTGAGACATTTTTCAAGGCATCTTTGGTCAAATTCTATTCAGATGCACTAAAATACACAAAAAAATACATGAAAATACATGAAAGTGATTTTATGACTTTTGAGACATTTTTTAAGGGGGGGGGGGGGGGGGGGGGGAATGCTCAAAGCCAGCTGGGTGACTACAGAACCCCAAAAAATGCACAAAAATATGCCAAAAATATGTTAAAATACACTAAAATGCACAGAAAATACACTAAAATGTACTAAAACATGCTAAAATACAGTTAATTTACAAAAAGGCACTAAAATACACAAAAATACTTAAACTACATCTTAAAATACAACAAAATACATTATCATAGACAAACATACACAAAAAAATCCTTAAAATACACAAAAATAGACAAAAAATATGCTAAATACACAAACAGTGTATCTATAGGTTTGATGAAGCTGATTGTATGACGTTGGAGACATTTTTCAAGGCGTCTTTGGTTGAATTTTGTTCCTCCCATTCACATAAATGTAAGTTCTCTAAAGGTTCTGCATAATATTATACATCTGAAAACTCAACAATAACAAACTTACTGCACATATATCATATCTATTTCATATTGCATATTAATGAGATACAGTTGTGTGTCATCTGCATATCATATGACTATAATATCTTGCATAAAGATGCTATGATGTCGACCTTGCTCAAACATAGTAGTAAAAAAAATTGTGTAGTTGCAAAAAAGGGGTAAAAATGATCAAAGCCATGTGGGTGAGGAGGAGGTTTTATCTCAAACTAGGAAACTCTTCGCTCCTAGACTTATTGTGAACGTGAAAGAAAAAAATCTGAGAATTAGATATAAAGAACTAAAGCGTTTTCGTCTTCTCTGTGCATTCCAGGGAATGATACCAGGAGGCATTTAAAAGAGATTTGCTGGTCCTGCTTTCTTTTGAACACCTGTCTTTATAGCTTCAATATCTGAGGTGGAGAGACAGTGGGATATTAGGAGGGAAGAGCGAGGTGGAGCGAAAAGAATGAAAAGGCATTAGGCGGAGAAGAAGCAAAGAAAGGAGGAAAGAGAGACGGAGTGAATGAGAAGTAAATGAGTTCGAGCGAGCAGGTGAGAGGTAGAAGGAGGAGGAGGTGGGATATTAGGAAGTCATCGAGAAGTGGCGGAAAAAGAGGAAAGGGATGAGAGGTGAATTCTAAAACAAGAGAGGGAATGGGGTGAAGACAGGGACGAGGCGGCGATGAGGTTAAAGGACATTAACGGCACAATTTAAACAAGACGTTAGAGACAGAACAAGTGTTACTGAGGAGGAAAAGAGATGAGGAGGGGAGTGACGCTCACATCTGGAGGTGAAGGTGAGAGGGATGAGGGGAAGGCTGCAGAAGAAGTGGAGAGTCACGGACGGAGGAGTGAAAAGAACGAAAAATGAGCAGGGGAAAGAAGCAGACACCTTCAACAGAACACTTCTGGAAGATGGAAAGTTTCCTAAAAGACTGTAATATTAGTATTCTGGACTCTTTTGGTAGCAGAACATATTTAGTTCAACCAAAACCACCAACAGATCATCCTGTGTATCCACAGACTGTATCAGCCACTGAATAAAGTATAAAGCTCTTTGTTTCCACACATCTGTATAATGGAATCATCAAGTTTTCTTCAAAAACTAAAACTTATAGATACTTATTTTAACAGTCGCTCAAAATAACACTGTGTCTTATAATCTTCAAGCCAGCTGATAATTAACATTATAGCTCTGTTTCCTCAGCTCTGTTATCTGTTCGGTTTGTGTCGTCAATAACTGAACTAAAGATCTGTTTGAATCCCACAAACAAGGTCAGAACTGTCACAGTTTAGTCTGGATCAACATCTTCAACCCTATTTCTGAGTAATGACACCAGAAAGGTGGTTTGGAGCGCTGGCCCTTTAAATGCACATGAGCCACTTCAGGCCCCGCCCCCTCCAGGTTGTTGGCTGTGCTGCTCTGTCCTGTTCAACCAACAACTGAACATTTTAGGTAATCGGCTCCAAGTTTGGACATATTTTCAGTCTGGACTACAACCGCTGCTGCTGACAAACAATTATGTCAAACTCTGAGAACTGTTCGTCTGAAGTCTGGACCTTATATGTGCAAATGTTGTGACGTAACTAGTTATAGATGTAATAAATTAAGTGTAGAAATTGGAAAGTTTTGTAGAAATCCCCTAGATTTTTGCCCAAATGAATAAAGAAATAAATTAAAGATAGTTTTGCAGCACCTGGAGGGTTCAAATTCAAATTGTATGAACTATTAAGGTCCAAATACACAAATAAATGAACCACAGACTAAGAAAAGTGGGTTTAGATAAATATGAGCCCTTTAAAAGAATTGATCATATGTGTTGCCATCTTTATACTATCACAGAAAAACAAATTATATATATATATATATATATATATATATATATATATATATATACATAATGGATTGGATTTGATTTGATTCACTTTTCTAGACACCCAAAGTGCTTTACATTATTAACCCATTATTCATTCGCTCTCACATTCTCCCTCTGGTGGTGGTGAACTACATCTGTAGCCACAGTTTCCCTGGGGCAGACTGACAGAAGCGTGGCTGACAAGTTGTGCCTACAGCCCCTCCGACCACCACCAAGCATTCATACACCCGTGTGGGTGGCACTGGAGGCAACGAGGGTGAAGTGTCTTGCCCAAGGACACAACGGACTGACTAGGACAGAGCAGGATTCGAACCGCCAACCCTTCAGTTATTGGACGACCCGCTCTACCACCTGTGTGTGTGTGTGTGAAGCTCTTCTGCTCAAATACTAAAACAGATCTAAATTGTTCTAATCATCAGTGTTTAAAATAAAGATCTGTGTTTTCATCTTTGCCACAGGGTGAGTAAACACAAACACATGACACTGTAATCAATGTACACGTGTGTCCATGAAGTGTGGAAGCATTAACAGGAAAACACAATGTTCTGATCTGAGCACTAATCACACCTGTACACAGACTAAAAGTAGAAGGGAAAAAAAGACATGCATGGACGGAAGTAAATAAAGCACATGAACAGAAAGGAAACAAGAGCAGCTCACATCTACCTCTGTTCTTCCTCCAGTGGTAATAGGTCAATGTTGTACAAGAATAAAAAAGATTTACACAGTATGGGACAATCATAAATCAGATTTCATGTTATGCATTAATGCATAATGTGTAGTGACAGTATTGGTAAAATATTAGTGGTTAGGGTTAGTAGTACTAAGGGTAATGATTTTGATAATAAATATAGATAAATTACTGAATGACAAACTGAAAAAAAGACCAAAATAATCAACAAATGAAATGATCAAAATGCACAATGATCAGTAAAATGAACGAAATGTATGTTTTTAGTGGATGTTTAGTGTTTTATATACGGTTTTACTTGTGTTTTACACACGTTTTTAGTGTGCATGTAAGGCTTTAAAACTCTACAAAAGAGATTTTTAAACTAAACAGGTAATTTTTTCATTGTTAAATAAAGGTTAATAATAATCCTCATCACCAACATAAAGAACAAAAATAAACAAAATTTTAAATAAAGAAAGAAAGAAAGAAAGAAAGAAAGAAAGACAGAAAGAAAGAAAGAAAGTGAACAAAACAGACCAAAATTACCAAATAAATTAACTAAATGTATGTTTTTACTGCACGTTTGGCATTTTACATATGGTTTTCACAGTTACAGAAATTTACAGAAAGATGAAACTTTCTGTAACTACAAGAGATTTTTAAACTCAAGGTCAACAATAAAGGTAAATAATAATAATAATAATAATAATAATAATAATAATAATAATAATAATAATAATAATAATGATCATCATCATCATCACCAACAAAATGAACAAAATAAGCCCCCCCTCCCAAAAATAAATAAATAAATAAATAAATAACTAAAAAAAATTTAAAATTAAATGTATGTTTGGTGTTTGCTTTACTTGTGTTTCATGCATGGTTTTAGTTTGAATGTACAGCTGAAACTTTCTGTAACTTTAAAACTCTACAAAAGAGATTTTTAAACTCAAGGTTAACAGTAAAGATTAATAATAATATTAATAATAATAATCATCATCGTCACCAACAAAAAGAAAAAAAAAATGAACAAAATAACCCAAAAAAACCCAACAACAAAATAAACAAAAAGTATGTTTTTAGTGTATGTTTGCTATTTTATATATGGTTTTCCTTGTGTTTTACGTATGTTTTTAGTGTGGATGTAAGGCTGAAACTTTCTTTAACTTTAAAACTCTACAAGAGATTTTTAAAGTCAAGGTTCATAATAAAGGTTAATAATAATAATCACCATCATCATCATTATAATACTAATACTGCTACTACTACTATTACTACTACTAATAATAATCATGGGTTTATTTGCAGCTCATTCTCTAAAACTGCAGCTGCTTTTATTCCAGTCTGAACTCTGAGATGTTACACGTTCGTCACTTTCACCACATCCACAGCTGTGACGTCGACAGTGCACAGAAAACACCCTGACAGTTAAACCGGTGCGAGACGAACTGCACAAAGTGTCCCAAACGCAAACCGGCGGACAAACCAAACCCAGTGAAACCTATTTGTTTGAAGTGCGTGGTCTGTACGTGCTGGTGCATATTCCCTTTCCCTTCTGCGCTGTGGGCTCAGTGAGGGCTGAGGCGGGACTGGTCGGGGTAATGGTCTAGCGAAAAACCATTTCACGGCATAGCGAGCAGAGGAGAGGCAGGGAGGAGAGCGCGCAAATCAAGCAGAAGAGACTGATACTGAGGGGAAACACACACACACACACACAGCCTTCTACAGACCCTTCAATTTACCCATAAAACACACCACCCCGTCACTTTCTGCACTGACTCACACTCACACAGCTGGGCTTTTTTTTTTTGTTTTTTTTTTTACTCTCTTTCCACACATAATGACTCCAGCGTCCCCTTCTCTTCACTTGAGCTGTTTCAAGGATTTCAAAGGGATTTAGATCAACGTGGAGTATTTGGTAGATGCCTCAGAGAGACTACTTAACCCAAATGTGAAGCGTCTCTTTCTTCCCTTCTAGTCTCTTCTGTTTTTTTTTTCTCTTTCTTCCCACCTTCTCTCTCTTTTTTTTTTTAATATTCTTTATTGAGTTTTACAAGAAAATACAAAGCACAAACATACACTTCTATACTTAATATACACATTTAGCCACCCGTATACAGGGTGGGGAAGCAAAATTTACAATGAACATTTAGTTGTTTTTTCTCAGCAGGCACTACGTCAATTGTTTTGAAACCAAACATATATTGATGTCATAATCATACCTAACACTATTATCCATACCTTTTCAGAAACTTTTGCCCATATGAGTAATCAGGAAAGCAAACGTCAAAGAGTGTGTGATTTGCTGAATGCACTCGTCACACCAAAGGAGATTTCAAAAATAGTTGGAGTGTCCATAAAGACTGTTTATAATGTAAAGAAGAGAATGACTATGAGCAAAACTATTACCAGAAAGTCTGGAAGATACTATTAAAGAAGAATGGGAGAAGTTGTCACCTGAATATTTGAGGAACACTTGCGCAAGTTTCAGGAAGCGTGTGAAGGCAGTTATTGAGAAACAAGGAGGACACATAGAATAAAAACATTTTCTATTATGTAAATTTTCTTGTGGCAAATAAATTCTCATGACTTTCAATAAACTAATTGGTCATACACTGTCTTTCAATCCCTGCCTCAAAATATTGTAAATTTTGCTTCCCCACCCTCTATACATCCACACATAAAATTGCACATTACCCATGTTCACAAGGATGAGAAAAAGAAAACAAAAGTAAAAAAAAAAAAAAAAAAAGAGAAAGAAAACATTTGTATATACACTCACACCTAAAAATCTAAAATTTACATCAACCCATATATACACAATAACAAGGCACACATTCTTGAAATATGCATACATGTTTTTTTTGTTTTAATGTGAGACAGACTTAGAAGTTTATGGTATTCCATGGCAGCGTCTGCTGTTTGTCCAAAGTTCTTCTTCTACGTAACTCAGTATCTGTTTGATCACTGTATTGCTATCTATGAAGTTCTGGTTAATGATCGTTATGCATCTCGTTTTCCAAAGCTTGACTGACACAATGCAGATGATTAACTGGAAGAGTCTTTGTTTGTTTGCTGGAGTTTTTTCCTCCAGAAGACTGTATATGACTGAGCGGTAGTTTATAGGGCAGCTCAGGCCAACCTCCCACCTTCTCCTTCCTCCATCATCCCCCTGTCCACACCTCTCATCTTTTCCTTTCATTAACCGACTCTCCTTGACCCTGAGATGCACCGGTGTCTGGATTCTACACTCTTCCATAACATCACTGTCGGGTGGAAACCTCTTATGTCCAAGATTTTTCAGGAAACTGGAAAAATGTTGTATATTCTACATGAATGAATAGCACCAAAGTACATCTGTGACATGTTGGTCCCATATGAACCATCTCGGACCCTGAGAACCTCAGGGACTGGTCTTTTGCAGGTGCCCAGAGTCAGGACTAAACAGGGTGAAGCTGCGTTTCAGTTCTATGCAGCTAAACTCTGAAACAGTCTTCCTGATGACATAAGACAGGCCTCTACTCAAGGTTAACAGTAAAGATTATTATTAAAAATAATAATAATAATAATCATCATCATCATCATCATCACCAACAAAAAGAAAAAAAAAAGAACAAAATAACCCCCAAAAAACCCAACAACAAAATCAACAAAATATATGTTTTTAGCGTATGTTTGGTGTTTTATATATAGTTTCACTTGTGTTTTATGTATGTTTTTAGTGTGGATGTAAGGATGAAACTTTTTTTAACTTTAAAACACTAAAAAAAAAGAGACTTTTAAACCCTAGGTTAACAGTGAAGGTTAATAATAATAATCACCATCATCATCATTATAATACTAATACTAATACTAATACTGCTACTACTACTATTACTACTACTAATAATAATCATGGGTTTATTTGCAGCTCATTCTCTAAAACTGCAGCTGCTTTTATTCCAGTCTGAACTCAGATATTATACGTCCGTCACTTTCACCACATCCACAGCTGTGACGTTGACAATGCAAAGAAAACACCCTGACAGTTAAACCGGTGTGGGACGAACTGCACAAAGTGTCCCAAACACAAACCAGTGGACAAACCAAACCAAACCCAGTGAAACTTATGTGAGACAGGCTCTACTCTGATAATGTTTCAGTCCAGGCTGAAAACAGTTCTGTTCAACTGTGCATAGAACAACTGAAAGGGTTCTATCTGCACTCTGACCTTTTACTTTGTTTTAATTGATTATTGTTTATGTTTTATTGATTATGTTTTAATTATAATTGTGTGTTTTTAATCTCTCTGTGTATGAACTGTGCTGTACAAATAAATCTGCCTTGCCTTGCCATAGAGTTCAGAGATGTCCTCTCAAGCTGTTTTCAACACTTTTCATTGGTTAAATGTTTCTCAAACCATCACGCCAACATGAAGACTGACCAATAGAATCATTTTATGACAAAAAAAAAAAGGACCAAAAATGGACTTAAGAGGTTTCCACCCGACAGCAACAATAAATGGGTCAAAAAGGCCCCATGTTAAAATCAGTGTTTTTATGCCACTTTTGTCATTTTATCATGTTAAAAATAACCATTTGCATTATATTTTGGTCCATGAAAGAATGATTTCATGTTTGACACATTTTTTTTTACAACTTTAAAATGTTTTTTGAAAAGCAAAGTACGTATAGTATATAATATATTGTATACAACAGCAACAGAACAATGTCAACATCCATTTAGTCCTTAGAGGAGGTCCTTTGGGTTTTTTGGTTGAATGAATCAAAGGTTCAGATATAATTCTATTGTAAATGAATGCAGGTCATTTTGACCCACCTAAAAAAATGCACTAAAATATACCAACATTATGTTAAAATACATTAAAATACACAGGAAATACACTAAAATGTACTAAAACATACTTAAACACAGTAAAATACACAAAAAGGTACTAAAATACATAAATTACACCTTAAAATACACAAAAAACCCACCTTAAAATACACTAAAATACACTAAAATACGCAAGAAATACGCTAAGTACACAAACAGTGTATCTGCAGGTTTGATGAAGCTGATTTTATGACTTTTGAGACATTTTTGAAGGCGTTCGGTTGAATTTTGTTCTTTCCATTCCCATAAATATAAGTTCTCTACAGGTTCTGCATAATATTATACATCTGAAAACTCACCAATAAATTAATGTAGAACTGTACTTACTGCACATGTATCATATCTAATTCATTTTGCACATTAATAAGATACAGTTGTGTGTCATCTGCATATCATATGACTATAATATCTTGCATAAAGATGTTATTATGTGTACCTTGCTCAAACATAGTAGGAAAACAATTAGTGTAGATGCCAAAAAGGAGAAAATGGAAGCTTAGGGTAATAATACAAAAACTATAATTACATAAAATCTACAACAGGCAGGTTAAAAATTAGAATAGCATGATGTCACTAACATGTTTTTGGAGGAATACCTGGAATATGAAAAAAATAACAACTTATAATTGCAAAGATATTTTAAGAAAACAACCTAACCGGGTCATTTTTATCCACCTTTGCATCTGAGGGTTTGGTGAAATAAAGGGTTGATGTGAGAGGTGTGAAGGCCAACTTTCTCCTTATTCCTCCCCTTTTGTCTTGAACCCTCCCCCCCTTTTATAGAATCAATGATGACAGAAAGAACCAATCTCTATTAGCTCCTTCTGGTGCCTTCTTCTGCCAACCCCCTGCAGTTCTTCTTCTCTCCTTCTGTACAACTGCTACTGAAGGGGGAAGGGTTCCTGTTTCTTTTTTCTTTTTTTTTTTGCCTCATATCATCCACTACCTTCCTCCTTCCTCCTTTTACTCACTCCATCTGTCTTTCTCTCACTCCCCATGTCCTTTCCTCCTCCTGTAAATCGATGGAAAGAGACGTCGCTCCCCCCTCGTACCCCCCCTCCCTCCTCCTCCTCCTCTCTCCCTCCCCCCCCTGTAGAAATCGATGAATAAGGGAAGGCTGGTTCTAATCCGTATCAGTCATATCATTTTGCTCAGCCAGCACTTTGGGCTGACTCAATTAAAACACAGCTCTGAAGAGGCTGCGGTTTCTATCGCTGTGTATGTGAGTGTTCCTATCTGCTGCCTGTGATACCACTAATGCATAAGCCGTTTGACAAAGGCCACCTGAAGACACTTATGACGGCAGGAAATACAACCACTGTTTTACTGTGGGAGGCTTTATAACAGGGGGGGTCAAACATGTGGCCCGTGGGTCAAAACCAGCCACAAAAGGGTCCAATTCAGCACATGGGATAAATGTGTGAAATGCAAAAATGACACTGAAGATGTTAATAGTCATTCTGAAGGAGAGACATTCTATCTCAAGTGGGTCAGAGCAGTAAAATAATATCATCATAATCTTTAAATAATGAAAATTCCAAATTTAAGCATCAAAATGAACAAAAATTGGTAAAATAATCAATACATTTAATTGAATAAGCATCAAACTGAACAAAAAAAAATGATAAAATGAACAAAACAGGTATTGAAATGAACAAAATAATCAATAAAATGAACTAAATAAAAATTGAAATGAACAAAATTGTCAATAAAATAAACTAAATAAGCACCAAAACGAACAAAATAATAAAAATATGACCTAAATAAGCATCACAAACAAGCAAAATAATTAATAAATGTATTTGCATAAGCATCAAAATTAACAAAATAATTAATAAAATGAACTAAATAAGGATCCAAAT
Source organism: Sphaeramia orbicularis (assembly GCF_902148855.1). Taxonomy (NCBI): domain Eukaryota; kingdom Metazoa; phylum Chordata; class Actinopteri; order Kurtiformes; family Apogonidae; genus Sphaeramia; species Sphaeramia orbicularis. The sequence continues at coordinate 6,365,042 of NC_043977.1, read as the reverse complement.
GACAAAAATAATTAATAAAATGAACTAAATAAGGATCCAAATGACAAAAATAATTAATAAAATGAACTAAATAAGGATCAAAATGAAGGAAATAATCAATCAAATGAACTGAATAAGCAATGAAATGAACAAAAAAATAAAATTAATCAAATAAACATCAAAATTAACAAAATAATTAATACATTTAATTGAATAAGCATCAAAATGATCAAAATAATTAATAAAATGAACTAAATAAGGATCAAAATGGACAAAATAATTAATAAATTGAACTGAATAAGCATCAAAATTAACAAAATAATCAATGAAATCAACTAAATAAACATCAAAATGACAAAAATAATTAATAAAATGAACTAAATAAGGATCAAAATGAAGAAAATAATCAATACATTAAACTAAATAAGCATCAAAATGAAGAAAATAATCAATAAAATGAACTAAAGTGTCATAAACAAACATCAACTCCATACTTCTCTCTATGTTTTAGAACAGGGGTGTCAAACAGAAAGCACAAATGCATTGACTTTCACAAATCATGAAATACACCCAAAAATTATCTAATGAGCTTTTGGGAGGAAAAAAAAGAGAAAGAAAGCAGCATCATACTAAACGTACATACATCCACTGCTTCACCAATATGATCTCAAGTGAGTCAAACCAGAAAAATACTATCAAAATAACATAAATAATACTAAATACTAAGATTTCTCATTGTTGTAGTGTAAAAAAAAAAAGGAAAATTACATGAAAACGGTTACATTTATTAACTATCCTTTCAGAAAACAGTGAATAACCTAACAAATATGAACAACCTGAAATGTCTTTAGAAAAATAAGTGCAATTTTAACAATATTATTCCTGTTATTACATGTTTTGTGCATTTGCAGATCCACTGATCTGTAAGTTAGAATGCACATGTGTAAATGATAAACTGAGACAGAATATTGTTAAAATTGCACTTTTTTTTCTAAAGACATTTCAGGTTGTTTGTGGTTGTTCATGTTGTACTTTCTGGATGTAAACAGTTTCATAATGTAATTTAACTGTTTTCCTGTTATTATCTTATTGGTTCGGTCCAGTTCAGATCATATTGGGCTGAATGTGCTCATTGAACTAAAGTGAGTTTGACAGCCCTGCTTTCTAATGTAACCTCCGGTCATAATTTGACTTCTCATGACAGAAACCCTTACTCACATAAGTACAGCTCAGTACAATGCGTCTGTTGATCTCCTGGGATAATTACACTAGGGTCAATTTGTGGTTTTATAGGAGTTTGGACCAGTTTAAGTTGAGCAAAGTGGCAGAATTGATGTTTGTTATAATGGAAGTTCTGGCAAATGCAAGTATTCCACATCAGTTAAATCCAACTGTTTTTACTATTGGTGTCCATTGACCAAACTCAAATGATTTCACTCTTCTGCCAGTGAGCTTGTTTTGTACTGATTTTGCAAAATCTATCACAGAAAAAAACCTTCAATTGTCTAATTTCGCCATATTTTACCAATAATTGGTCTTGTTTTAGCAGCTTCTAATGATTTGTATTTTAATTGGATGCACTTCTTCACTGAATTGCCTTTTGTCTTTTATTCTTTTACTCCTACTGATTACCCATGTTCTGATTGTAATTCTTTTTTTTTTTTTTTTTAGGATTTTATTGTTTCCAGAATTAATTGTTACCATCACTGATTCTTGTGTTTTCTTGGTTATTTTACAAATGAGAATAGAGCGCCAGTGCATGCACATCCCCATGGTGAATAATCTTGCTGGGTGCCAGATAAAAGGGTACGAAAAGTAAAACAGGATAAAGACGAACTCTGATTCAGACTTCAAAGTGACCCAAACACAGGAACTGCAACAGTGAGTGGATGTTTTTTGCTATTTTACTTACTTTTACTAGTTAAAATTATATTAACCTTCTGGTATCCAGGTGAGCATATTATGCACACTTTGTACTTCATGTTATAAAAGGTTCTACTTTTTCACAATTTATTTTAGGTCATAATTCAAAAGTTGTTCATTTTTGCATGTTTTTTTTTTTTTTTTTTAATTCTGACCCAGCCACTAAAATCAGCACATTGTAAACAATTGAAAATTACTACACGAACACCCTCTGTGAAGTGAGAAAAAATGCACATTGACACATTTTAGCATTTACCAGTTGATGTAGCACAAACAATAAATAATGCATATTATTCAAAGTTGCTGTTAATCATTAGTCCCTTTTCCATTGGACATCTGCGCAAAACTTCACCGATATTTACTAAATGTCAAAAAATACAAGTGCGTAATGTCGGTTTTTCCATTAAATCACAAATGCAATAACTTATGATGATTATCGCAAGATGACACGAGAAGTCATTCCATAAACATGGCGACGAACGTAAATAGGGTGTTGGTTTACAGGTATTTTCATTATTATTATATATTATCCCTCTATCTCGTACTAAATTAAAAAACGTTTGGGTTTCCTGGTGTGTCCACACATACCGCGCCATTTTTCTTTTAAAACTCTTCTTCTTCACTTGTTATAACGTCCGTCAACATCTGTTTTTTATTTACGTGACTCTAGTTGTGGAAAAAGGTCTTCCATTGCAGTTTTGTGAGATATACCAATTGCACTGCACCAGAAAAACACCTCTTGCCAGCGCAAAAACTTTAAACCGAAAACTGAGACTTTTGGTGAAAATGGTGTAAATTGGTGTAAATTTTTACGCAATTTGAGGGTCAATGGAAAATATGCCAGGCTGCAAAAATCCAAAATAAGCAACCCAATTTTAATGTAATATATTGGAAAAAAAACCCATAAAAATATGGTTTGTTTACATTACAAACATGGCATTAAAGGGTTAAAAAAATAACAGCTATTGAGTATTTAGTATTTTTGTTTTCAGTTCAATTTGATGAAATACAAAAAAAAGTTAAACTGTATGAAAAACAGTTTTTGACATTTCTACTTCACTGCGCAGATTACACACTTTCGGTGGTTGGGGGGGGGGGGGGGGGGGGGCTTTATGGGAGGGACACCAAAGGCTGGGGGGCCGTAAAGGGGGGTAAACATGACAAATTCATGGGGCCTAGTGGATATAGGTTAGAAGTTGTGAAAATGTCGTGTAAACTCCATAGTAAAAGACAGGCGTAGAAGCCAGGAGACAGACGTCCAAAGTTAACTTTTAGTTTCGTTTTCATCTCATACGGTTTCATTTCATTTTTTGCTGTTTACCTCCATCTTGCTGATGATTCGAACAGAATTATGGGAGATTTCTTACACCCCTCTGGTTGTAGTGTGGTCCTCCCTCTTTGCTCTTTCCCTCTGAGTCGTCGAGAATCGGGACAACCATACCCCTTCACGTGAATGCGCAAAACTGAGGGGGGGGTAAGGGGGAGGGGCCAAGGGGTGAATTGGGATTGGGCCATTATGTTCCACTTGGAAGTGTCTGCTCTGAGTTAATGGCAACAGCTAGTTGTCACATTAGTTTTATCAAACTTCCAATGGGTTTAAACATCCGCACCAACCAAAAACCTAATAGAGAAGACACAAACTACACTGACAACACACACCCCAATTGCATCTCCTATGTATTACCTTACCTCCCAAGTCAGAAATATCAAATCAGAAATTACCCCAATATCTCAGAAAAAACTAAAACAAAGTGACCTTTTAGAAATCCAACAAAACTGGATAAAAAATAATAATAAAATATTCAGTCTGGAGCATGAACAAAGCTCTTTAGTCCATTTGTAGGTTAGTAACGGCCAAGGAAAATGTCATCACTGTTATTTTAGGCAACACAAAAACCAATGCCAGCGGCGGGTTATAACTATTTTAATAATTACCCCAGGATATTAGTATGTACTAATTAGCCCAAAACAAATGAGACAACGCCGTTTCCTTTGGCATTTTTGTTCCTTTAGAGAACAGGTTTTAGTAAGTGAGAAACTAATTAAAACTCCAACCTGTTAACACTGTTGGCTACAAAAACAATGGCATCAAAATGTAAAGTTTTCATTAAAAACCGGTTTAATGCTTTGAATATGCACAGATGGCCATATATCTCTGATGTTTTAATTGTCTTTGATTATTGGAATAGCAGCAAAACTACACTTTATTCTAACTTATTACAGAACGCACCGTTGCTTTTAAGTTGATATGGATTTCTCCCCAGAGTAACGTCTGTTTGGTTGCCATTGTTCTTGTGTGAAAGCCTGCCTTTCACACAAGTTGGTTTGTAGAAAACAAGAGAATGTGAAGATGGATCATTATTTAGTTTGTGATTACTTAAGAAGGATCCTCAGAGGGGTAAAGAAAGCTTCAAAAACAGATATTCATATACGTGGACACAAAGATTTTTAGTGATAAATGTGATTTGTTAATAAAAATGTTGGTAATAGTCGTATAAATCTGCACTCATAGTAATGCCAGTGTGCTGAATGTGAGCATGTGCATGAATTCAACTCCCCTCCAGCTTCTGAAATGACACACTTCAGAGCCCAGATGTACGTGTGTTTGTATTTTTTTCTACTTCATTTCCTTTCCAAACTCGCCTGAAATTCTCCCTACACACATATATCCTCCACGCTTTTCCTTATGGCATGCAATGAGCTGTGATGCCATCCCGTTACTCAAGCAGTAAGAAAAAAAACTAGACAAGGTAAAACAAGCTCATTTATTTTCTTCTTCCTTACTCACTCCATCTGTCATTCTCCTCTCTACTTCCTCTTCTGCATTCATCCCAGTCTTATTCCTCCTTTATAACTCGCCATTGCGCTCGTTTAATGCAAACCTCGGTCGATCTCTCCATTCATCCTAAAGAAAGCAGTAATTGCAGCTGCTGGTGAAAAGCCATCCGTTTTATCAGGCTAATTACTACAGCCTCTTAACAAAGTAGCGCTGAAGTAAAGGGAGTACACAAGCCCATGCATTCACACACTGTTTCACCGTGCACACACACACACACACACACACACACACTGCTGTTGAAACCAGGCCCTTCCCATAGTTCATCATTCTTCTAATGGGTCTGCGTTGACCACACAGGAGACGGCGGATCTGCCAAAGTCGACCTGTTCATCCTCCATGAGGCGTTCAATGGCAGCGCGATGAGTGTCGACGGATTTAAGAAGGTGATTTTACGTAAATCATCGTTTTGAAAAACTGTTTTCTCTGTTGGTTTAATCAACATGTGGAACTCTGTGGCCCTACAGTTGTTTTAAGCTAAATTGTTGTTTTATTGCACTTTTTCTGTGCATTGTCTATTGTTGTGTTTAAGGTTGTATTTTTGCAAGGAACTCTGTAGCATCGGAATCATTTTAAGCTAAATTGTTGTTTTATCGTACTTTTATGGTAATAGTTTGTCTGTACATTGTCTGCTGTTGTGTTTGAGGTTGTATTTTTGCAAGATCCTTATGCATATTTTTGAGGTTTATGTCATTTTTAAAGTCCAGCAACTAACCGGCATTGTAAGTTAGCTTAGTTAGTCTTTCCCAAACCTAAGGTCGAGGCCCAAAATGGGTCGCCAAGGTAAGTGATTTTACGTAAATCATCATTTTGACAAACTGTTGGTTAAACATGTGGAACTCTGTCGCATCACAATCATTTTAAGCTAAATTGTCTTTTTATTGTATTTTTATTGCAATAGTTTGTCTACTGTTGTGTTTAAAGTTGTATTTTGGAAGAGGGGTACATCTAAAACAAGCAGGATACCAGCCCTTGAGAACCAGGATTGGACACCCCTGATCGATAGCATGAAGATAGAATATTTCAGCTAAATATAAGCCTTCTGTCTCCCAACTATTTGCGTAAAGATACACTATATGGACAAAAGTATTGGGACATGTATAATTCAGGTGTTTCTTTGCTTCCAAAATGTCTCAGAGATGGTTTTTAATTCAATTCTCTCAAATTTTTTTTTTTTTTTTCATCCACGATTATGATTTTAAATGTTCCACCTCTAAATTTCAAGCATCTTCTACCACAACTAACCATGTACTTTCTTCACATCTCACTGAGGAAGAAAAATCTAACATTAAACTTTAAGGAAATATTGATGTTTTTATCTCAAATCATCATGCACATTCATCTTACAGCTGTAGACATGATGTGTCCCCATATTTATGTCCATATAGTTTAGAATGTTCCAGCTAAATATCAGCCTTCTTTCTGCAACTATTTACATAAAGATACATTATATGGACAAAAGTATTGGGACATGTTGAATTCAGGTGCTTCTTTGTTTCCAAAATGCATCAGAGATGGTTTTTACTTCATTTCTCTCAACATTGATTTTTTTTATTTTTTATTCCCGACTATGATTTTAAATGTTCTACCTCTAAATTTCTAACATATTTTGTTAATAATAATTTTCTACCACAACTAACCATCTACTTTCTTCACATCTCACTGAGGAAGAAAAATCTACCATTAAATTTTGAGGAAATATTGATGTTTTATCTCCAATCATCATGCACATTCATCTTACAGCTGCAGACATGATGTGTCCCAATATATTTGTCCATGTAGTTTAGAATATTTCTGCTAAATATCAGCCTTCTTTCTGCAACTATTTACATAAAGATACACTGCATGGATAGAAGTATTGGGACATGTTTAATTCAGGTATTTCTTTGCTTCCAAAATGCATGAGATGGTTTTTACTTAATTTCTCACAACATTCATTTCTTTTATTCGCAACTATGATTTTAAATGTTCTACCTCTAAACTTCTAAAATATTTTTCATTCTCCTACTGTAAATAATACTTTTCTACCATAATTAACCATTTACTTTCTTCACATCTCACTGAAGAAGAAAAATCTCCCAATAAACTTCACGGAAATATTGATGTTTTCATGTCATATCATCATGAACACTCATCTTACGGCTGTAGACATGATGTGTCCCAATATTTATGTCCATATAGTATGGAATATTTCTGCTAAATACAAGCCATCATTTTGCAGATACTTCCATAAACATATGCTCCAGACGTGTAGGATCATGATCCATCTGTAAGCAAACAGAGAATCTAAGTGTTGAAGTTGCTTCTGTTTTGTGTTTCAACAAAGTTTCAAAACCAGAAATCTCAGCACCTGGCAAAGGTATCGCTGAGTCACTGCTATTGATCAACAACCCCACAAAACCTTTCGCAGACATACACCATTTTGTCACTTTGTGCTACCGGCCTATAAAATCTCACTCAGCTGGGCCGAGGCAGAGGCAGAACGTCGCAGCCAAAGCGGCGACGGTGATAAACAACAAAAGTCAACGTCTCCGGCTCAACTGTAAGAGAGGCCGGGGGAGATAGGGGGGAGAATAAAATAATCATGGGCAAATGTGCTTATTTGTTTACAACACCAAAGCACCACCAAGCATCTTTATTCACAAACCTCTTCCTACTGAAATGTCAGCAAAGCACTAGAATAAAGGGCTAAGAATTAAGACTGGAGCACAGTTAAATGTCACAGCGCTGTTGAGCCTGTGGTACAATTAAGACCACTGAAGGTCAATTTTCCCCAAAGCATGCAGCTTAGAGCGTCTCCCATGAATACAGCGATTAATACTACTTAATGCAAAGCGTATCCTGTTTGTTTAGTGTAGGTCGGTGCGGGACTGTGCGCGACTGCTTATTAGGTTTGTGTGTGTGTTTGTATGCATATCAGCGTCCGGGCCCATCAATCAAATTAATGCCCTTTTTTATAAAATGGCATTTAAAAGTTATCAGGCAGGTGGCATCTTGGCAAACTCGCAGACGACGACAACAAATGCTGACGCGCACAAATGTTACGGACTTAGACCAAAGTGACAAAAGTGCGCTTCCTCAAAAGTGAGTCGATCCCCGCAGACCGCCGAGGTTTATCTGTTCGTTATAATTCTACAGAGGGTCGTTTGTTTTTATGAACTGTTTAAAATGATCTTAAGGCTTAAAAGTTTTGTGTAGTTCTGCACTAACTGACAGGTGGGTGTGTGGTCTGGTCTGCTCTGGGTCTGGACCGTCAGAGATTCCATTTACCGAAATGTTTTTTGTCAAACTTCTGCAACAATGCAATATTTATCAAAATACAAATGCACTGTTTTTATATAGACTTGAGTTCATTGATATACATACTGTTTTTATTGGTATATATACTGTTAAAATTGTTAATATTATTCATAGATATACATACTGTCATATACTGTAAATAGTGTCCATTCATATTTTATGTCTATTTTTTTAATTCTACTTTTATATTTTATATTCAGTTTTCTTAACCTATTTTTAGTTTTTGTAATGTTATATTCTGAAGTGTTGTTTTTTAAATTAACACAGTGGTGTGCAAAAAATTTGAACACTTGTCGAATCTTCAGAAACTGGTGGTTTATTATTTTTTTTCCCAGAGCCTGAATTTCACTTTTTTGCCATTCCAAAAGATAAAGGCAAAGGTATTGAGAAGATTTCACCAACAAATTTATCAGCCCAGTCCTTTTTTTACATTTTACTCTAATATTTAGTGTGCGCCCCCCTTGGAAACAATCTAAGGAAATTCTAAGGAAACTCTGTGGAATGAGCTTCTGAGAGCGTGGAATGACACTGGGGTTGAAACTCTCAGAAAATACATCGTCACAATGCCAGAAAGATGTGCTGCTGTGATAGTTGCCAAGGGGGCCCACACTAAATAATAGAGTAAAATGTAAAAAAAAAAAAAAAAAAGGACTGAACTGATAAATTTGTTGGTGAAATATTCTCAGTACCTTTGCCTTGACCTTTTGCAATGGCAAAAAAGTGAAATTAAGGCTCTGGGAAAAAAATAAACCACCAGTTTTTTTCAGATTTGACAAGTGTTCTAATATTTTTGCACACCACTGTATTAGCTGGGTTTCCATTACAGTTTTCTGCAAAATAAAAGCGATATCTCTGCAATTTCTACTTGTAGGTGTTTCCATTGTAGACTGTTTTCTTCTGATGTGTGATTCTAGTAAACACCTGTCCCGTGACATGTGGTAATTCTGGTCAAATACTGCATAGTTCTGTAGACGCTGGTTTAAGGCAGATGTTTCATTGAGTTTGATCCAAACCTCCACAGTGTTTCCACTGTTGTGTCGGTTCATCTACTGCAGGATGAATTTGTAAAGTCCAAAAATTACACTGAAGATATTAACAGTTAAGGGAGTCGAACTCGTTTTAGATCAGGCTCCACATTCAGACTAATAGTTTGAACCATTACCCAGATGTTGCACATTTCTCTTAGTAATAGTATTTTATATTTTTAATGCTCTATTTCTCTTGCATGCAATTTTTTAAATGTCACTTTGTTTTGGTTGTTGTAATTTCCTAGTTAAATTATTCTATTTCAATTTTTATACTAATACTCTGGACGGGAAAGTAAGATTTTCATTTTACAGAGAAACCTGTTTCTTTACTGTACACATGACAATAAATGCTTTGAATCTTGAATCGTGAATATGATCTAAAATGAAATAATAGCATAATAATTTATAAATAAGGACAACTACACATTTTCTTCTTGGTTTAATGTGAAAAAATAACATTACACCATGAAAATGTGTCCATGTACAAACTATCCTTAACAATAAAATGAAATTATCTTTAAGAAACATGAAACTTGAAATTTTAAAAATATTCTGTGTGTAACTAAATGTTTTGTGTCTTTGTAGATCTGATCCATAATACACATGTATAAATGATAAATTGAGGCATAATATTGATAAAATTGCACAAATTTTTCTTAAGAAATGTAAATTGTTTCAGGTTACTCACATTTTTTTTGTATGGATAGTTTATAATAAATGTAAATATTTTCTTAATTTAATGGTGTTTTTTTTGCACTAAAACAAAAAAAAAGGAGTTTTCATTATTTATACACTATTATGTTATTATTTTACCAGAGAGAAAATTAGACTAAATGAGGCCCCTAAAAGGAAATGAGTTTGACACTCTTGGCCTAGATTATTTGTAGTACACCACTAATTCACATTTAACTTTTTGTGACTTTTCAAAAAAAGTTGCTTCAAATTCTCTCGAATTTTAAGGAACCACAGATACTGACGGGTACAGAAAAAGTGTTCTGGTACTGAAACCAAACCGAACTCTGCAAAAACAGGGTGAGTTGAGCTGATACTGTCTGAGGAAAAACTGTAAAAATGTACAGACAGACACAACAACAACGCAGAACAAACAGAATAGTGCTGTCGGGGAGTTTTTTCAGTTCACATACCTATTTTTGTGGGTGTACTTTATATATATATATATATATATATATATATATATATATATATATATATATATATATGTATTTTTTTTTTTTTTTTTTGAGAAAGAGAGTGACTTAGGAGAGTGAAAGTGAGAGAGATGGGGATAAATAAATGATACTAAGAAGGAAGGTAAGGCGATAGCACAGAGGATAGGATTAGTCTCTGCTGCAGAGCCTTCGGAGATACACACTCACTACTACACACAGACACACACAAACACACAATCGAATCTAATGTGAATGCTCGTCCACGTGGCGCCACATATTATACATGAAGCGAAATAAAATTAAAAAGACTTAAAATCTATCGGACACACATGCACACTTCCACACACATGACTTGATCCAGTCCTTAGGGTTCTTAACAGTTAAGCTTGTCCTTGAAAGTGGAAGGTGGGGGGGGCGATAAGAGGACAGAGAGTCAGGGGTGAGGCCGACATGGAGGGACAGTGAGAAGGGGACGCAGGGGAAAGTGAGGGGAGATAATTCCTCCCAGTTCCTTATATAAAATACAGAACATCCCTCCGCCTGCACACGCTCACTCCTACGCTTCATCCCAAACTTCCCGACTTAAAAAAAGTTCCCCTTTGAGGATTAGAGGGAACAAAGAAAGGTGAAAACCGAGGGGGGAGGGAAGAGAGGTAGAGGTTAAAGGGGAGGCAATTTACCTGAGGTAGACGAAGACAGATGAAGATGAGAGCGGGGTCGGCCATTTTTATAATGTCAGCCCCTCAGGTAGGAAAATCTCCAGTTTTTTATTCGTGGATTCTGGTTTTATTTATTTATTTATTTATTTCTCTACGATATCTCAGGAGCAGGACTTAGCATAAGAGCATAAGCACACAACAGTACCTCTACTGCAGGGGAAAAAGTAGAAAGAAAAAAAGAGTGTGTGCTGTGTAGTGTGTGTGCATGGACGGAATCTTAATAGGAGTCTGAGAATATAAGTTTGGTTGTGATTGTGTGGCGGTGGGTAGCAGGTGGCAGCAGTGGCAGGTTAGATGGAGCTGTAATAGGATGAAAGTGACACTTTCTCTTTCACATGATTGGCTCCGGTTGGGGGGGTAGTGACGGACACCATGTCTTTTGATTCCTTCCTGCATTTCCTACATTTTTCTGAGCCTTTAATCTCATGGAAGTCTTGACCTCTCGTCGACGATCGTCTCTGGTGTTTTTTTTGTCGTCTTTCTTGTCATGTCGATTAATGCAAAAGTATGTCAGTGAGTCTCGCATTAACCCACAACATATACAGAGTGTCCATAAAGTAAGCTGCAACCAATTAATCAACTCAAAGTGATCCAAAAACATCATTCAACCACAATTCTCCTAAATCAAAGCTTTGTTTCTTTCATTTCTCTGCTGTTAAACATTGGTTCCACTGTTGTGTTTCACACGGACGCTTATTGTGACACACAAAGAAGCTTCAACTCAGGAAAACTGCGATAGAATATTTCCCTTCAATCAATTTGAATTGATTAATCAAATCGTGAAGTTTTGCATTCGCTTCAAACACCTGTTCGATTAATCGGTTGCAGCTCTACCATGAAGTCAGTACAATTTAATGAGTTTTTTACAAAAGCAGATGAATAGATGAATCTGTGGAAATTATTACAAAATGATAAGCAGATATTGAAGGTTTCTTTTTGTCTCATTTAACCCATTAAGACCCAAATAACCACTGGCGGCCGAAATCATCTACCAATAAAAAATGTTTAATAACTTCTGATCCACTAATCCTATCAATACATGTAAATAATTGGTGTAAAATACAGTTATTCATCTTCTAAAACAATTACAACTTCTAAAAGGATGTACAGATCAACTATTATTCAAAAATATAGAGCTCAGGATTGACTAAAGAAAATGCTTGTTTAAAAGACTAAGATCAACATTGGTAGTTGAGATAAGGACATGATTTACCTGACTTAAATTAAATATATATTCTCTTCTGTTGGATATTTAGTAATGATTACACTGAAAATGTTTGGTTTGTTTGTTTTCATGGGGAAACATTGTGTTAATTGTAAATAGGGTTGGACAAAAGTCTGAACTTCAGCCTAAACCCTTTCGGTCACATTGAATGTGGAATAATGGACATGTTGTTTTTTGTTTGTTGTTTAAAGTCATTAACGACTGAATAACCAACTACTACTACGACTACTACTACTACTGTGAAAGTGTATTTAACCCCTAAAGACCCAAATATCCACCACTGACCAAAACCATCTACTGATCTAAACTGTTTAATATCTGTTGATCCACTAATTCTATCAATCCATGTCAATAATTAGTGTAAAACACAGTTCTTCATCTTTTCATGGTCATCAGATATGACTCATTTGGACGTTCAGAGGCTCTGTAGTTACCATGGAAACACCGTCATCTTCTACAACATTGACTCACCAGTAAAACCCATGGAGTTGGATCAGTGACAGTGAATGGACACACTGGGTTTATGTTCAGATAATGAGAGATTTTGCTGGAAATGTCACTTTTTTCAGTTTTCTCTGTTGTGATTTGGGCGTTCAGAGGCAACATAGTCAATGTGAAAACACTGTCAATCCAAATCTGTGTAGTTTGACTCATGACAGTGGTTGTAAATACTTGGATTTAAATTCAGTTAATAATCTATTTTGGATATTTTTTTTTGTAGTTGAAACTGCTACACTTGGTAGCATTTAGGCTTCACTGGTCAAAGGAGTGTCATAAATGTGTTTATCAATATCAATATTCTTCTATTTCTTACTGTCGTTTCCGTATGTGTATAAATGATGCACATAACTTTGTATTTCAACTTTATATTTCTGTTTTTATGGTGACTCTGTAACATCTGTCCAGGCACCACAGATGAAAAACTGATGCATTTATATCAATGTTTATTAATGTGCAGGGTCCGTGTCAAATAAAGCAATAAAATAAAATGAATATACTGAATTACAAAGCATTATATTCTTTTGCAAAATAGGACTGAAGCCCTTTATATCATATTGTGAGTTGCTTTATATGTATCTTTAATGAATCAAACTGCTGAAAACCCTAATATGTATGTATGTGTAACGTCTGTGCCTGTGTTTAATAAAATTGGGGTATTAAAAAAAGAGGAAAATCCAGACAAAGAAGAGTGGAATGGAAGCAGCGTTTGCTATTGTGCTGGATGATATGCTCTGGAAAGGGGCAGAAATCCACTTGCTACGCTTCTTTTGTTCGATCTGTGGACTTGAATTCATGAAAAAGACACAGTATGTACACATGTACGGATGCACAAACACACAAAGCTACAGCGAAATGGTCTTTATGTAGGTCACACAAGCAAAGAAACGGACACAAAGAAACACAGAGTCCTATGTTCAACCTTGGTGAGCCATATGTGACGACCCCCTGACCTTTCAACCAAATCTACAAAAACCCTAACGGTCTGACGACGAGTAATGACGAACGCACAAAGAAGTTAAATCCACGTCTGTTAGACAAAGATTCAGACCAGTGAACAGTTTGAGTTTGTCTGAGTCTCTGACTGAAGGCTGAAGGGTCAGATATTACCACCACAGTTCTGTTTATCACCATCACAGAAACAGAGATGAAGTTTTCTTGCAGACACAAGCAGTCTGGGATATGGACTAAGCTCAGGTCTAGGTGGGGTAGACGGGGGATGGAGGCGAAAAGAAGCAGGACGGATGGGAAACGAAAGAGAAATGTAAGGAGAGAGCGAGACGGGGATTAAAAAAGCCTCTCAAAGGCAGTCACTTAATTTCCTGGCTAACCTGGTTATGATTATCTCCTGGGTGGGAAAGGAATGTTTGATGTCCTGGGACCAGACTAATCCTTGGTGACTAACCTCCACCTCTCATTTCCTCAGGATTAACTCACTGCTACTTAATAAAAAGGTGGAGGTGGATAGAAATTAACCTTCAGTGAGAGAAAGATTGTGTCTTTTTTTTTTCTGACAGCGGAGACAGTATTCACCAGAGAGATGACAATGTCGGTCAGATGTTCAATCAAATGAAATTATGTACATTTGAGTTTTCCTGACTGTGTGAATAATAATGGGGCTTTGGAAAAGGCAGAATTTATCTGGATGGTTTAGGAGGGCGATGACAGCTGCTTCTGTAGGGATTGGAGGTCTGAACAAGAGTCAACATGGATTGAAATTGTAAGAATAAGTTAATTACTTTTTCTCAAGTAGTTATTTTGGTAGTATTTGGTTTGTTTGGGCCTTCAGTAGGTACCATCATCATCACTTTTTTAATCATTGCTCTGTTTGAGGGCTAATAAAGACATGTATGACTGCTGATTTCCCATTCTGACTGACTTTCAGATCTTCAATTTACTCAAGAGAAGTATTTTTTCAACTCTATGATTGAGGTTCAGAAGTTAAACCAACTCCAGCTGAGGATTGTGTCACACAAATGAATATTAATTTACCATTAACAAATAAAGACCCAGTGCTACTTTTGTGGCAGTTCCATTTTTTTTTCTCTCTGTACTTACAAATTATCACAATTTATTATGACATATATCTCTGTATTTTGTGTTTTTTCAGTGAACATCAGATATTTTTCTATACTGAATTTACTGATCATGTAGATGTTCATAAAAGCTCAGATTAACATTGAAGCTTTAGGGGTTAGGGTTAACCCTAACACTTCAATTTTAATGGACCCTAACCCTAACCCTAGCCCTAACCCTAGCCCTAACCCTAACCCTAACCCCAACCCTAACCCTGGCTCCAAGCCCTAACCCCAACCCTAACCCTGGCTCCAAGCCCTAACCCCAACCCTAACCCTAGCCCTGAGGCCTAGCCCCAACCCTAACCCTAGCTCCAAGCCTTAACCCTAACCCCAACCCTAGCCCCGAGGCCTAGCCCTAACCCTAACACTAGCCCTAAACCCAACCCTAACCCTAATCCTGAGCCCTCACCCTAACCCTAGCCCCAAGGCCTAGCCCTAACCCTAACCCTAGCCCTAAACCCAACCCTAACCCCGAGCCCTAAACCTAACCCTAGCCCCGAAGCCTCACCCTAACGCTAACCCTAAACCCAACCCTAACCCTAACTCCGAGCCCTAGCCACAACCCTAGCCCCAACCCTAACCCTAAGACCTAGCCCTAACCCCAACCCTAGCCCTAACCCTAGCCTTAACCCTAACTCTGTGTTAACATATATAAGCAGCTGCACTTCCATGGGTGATATAAAAGTAAACTCGCTCCAGCTACAAGTCCTATATATAAACAACATCACTTGGATTCTTCTTTTATATAACAACATCTGACAAATAAAACTTTAATAAACAGAAATTCATGTGTCAACATATTTCAGGCAGCTGAAACTACATGTCTGGTGGTTTTTCATAAATGAGGGCCGTATTGTCTTGAGTTTCACCCTTTTATCACTTTTGGCTGCAAAAACAAACAATCCACCTACCTAAACTGCAGACTCATGTCTTCAGTACTGTAATCCACAACCCAGCGTCTGACCTCGCTGTGGTTACATCCACCTCTTTTATACAATCACAGTAATAAGCCAGGGATATATAAGAGAAAATGAAAATATGATTCACAGAGACAATAAACAAAGGGAAAAGGCTCGAGGGTGGAAGATCAGAGAGAATGTAAACAGGGCCCAGAAGTTCTTCTAATTGGTGTTTGGACTGAGTTGACATTAAAACAGAGGGTGAGACTTTACAGTAGATAGAACAGGGTAATAAACAGGTAACGCATTAAAATGTGCACAATTCAAAAGCGTGTGCACAAGCCCACATATACTTAGTCGGCAGCTGCGACTTCTTGTTTGAGTGGATCTGCAGATAAATCGGTGAAGCTAAAGGTGACACGGGCCTGATAACAATGTAGGACCTCATGCTTAAGGGTTATTTTCACATTTACTGAAGGACTACGAGGACCTGCAACACCCACGTATAAACAACACCAACATGCAAATTAACTTCATCATCAACCAATTTCACTGAAAAGCTGTTGCCATATTATGCTCAACAGTAATCCTTGTTTTTTTTTTTTTTTTTTTTTTTGCTTTTTTTCCCCCTCTTTTCTCAAGAGGGAAAGCCTGAAGTGTTGCCAGGTTACCGGCCAATCTGACCAATGACACGCCACTTGACCCTTCTCTCGGCCAATGCCCTGTCTCCAGCAGCCGGCTGGGCCCCAGCTGGCCAATTAGCTCGGCTCTTAGCGTGGAGCCCGGCCAATGAAAAGCCCCGGGAGACTCGTGTTCATCTGAACTCACAGATGGGAAGACGGCGAGGGAGAGACGAGGGAGAGCAAAGGAGGAAGAGAGTGTGTGTGAGGGGGGAGAGAGGGTGAGAGGGACTTGGCCTGAATTCCCAAACACTATTGAGACATCTTCACTGAAGAGTTGGCCAGTCTTGAGTTAGCAGTTGGAAACAAATCTCTCCATTAAAAAGCAACCAAATGGGAGAATTCCCTGGACAGGAGAAGAAGAAGTACAAAAGCAACCAGAGAGTAAGTCTGCCAGGGTTTAGGAGGAAGTCTATCTACTGTATGTACTGTATGTCTGATGGATGGATGGATGGATGGATGGATGGATGGATGATAGATGAATGGATGGATGGATAGGCAGATACATGATAGATGGATGAATGATGGATGGATGGATGGATGAATGATGGATGAGTGGATGAATGGATGGACAGACGATAGATTATGAATGATGGATGGATGAATGGATGATAGATGGATGGATGGATGGATGATAGATGGATGAATGATGGATGAGTGGATGGATGACGGATGATAGATGGATGGATGGATGAATGAATGATGGATGACTGGATGGATGGATGACGGATGATAGATGGATGAATGATGGATGGATGGATGGATGAATGAATGATGGATGACTGGATGAATGGATGGACAGATGATAGATTATGAATGATAGATGGATGAATGGATGATGGATGGATGGATGGATGGATGACGGATGATAGACAAATGGATGGATGGATAGACAGATAGATGATAGATGGATGAATGATGGATGACTGGATGGATGAACAGATGATCGATGGATGAATGAGGGATGAGTGGATGAATGGATGGACAGATGATAGATTATGAATGATGATGGATGAATGGATGATAGATGGATGGATGGATGGATGGACAGATGATAGATGGTTGAATGATAGCTGGACAAATGGATGGATGATAGATGGATGGTTGAATGGATAGACAGACGAATGAATGGATGGATGATGGATAGACGATTGGTTGGATGATGATGGATGAAACCTCTGTATTTTAAAGCTCAGAGGTTATTTCACTTTATTCCGCTGGAAACTCCGTCTGCATTTTACCCATAATGCATACACACAGTACCTATCATTAGCATTAGCATTAGCATTAGCACACCTCCAGATTTCAGTCTAATCCTGAGAAGAAAACAAATCCAAACAGCTGTAAAACCTCAAACCAGTAAACTTTCTTCTGTTTCTCCTTTCTTAACTGTCTCTAAAACATGGTTCTGATGCGTGTTGACAGATCTGCCATCTCCTCCTCCGTCCTAATTAGCACATGGACATCCAATTAGTTTATGTCCAGTTTAAGAAAACAATTACCAGGTATAAACTCTCATCCCCTCTGACCGGACGTCATAATACTGTCTATAAATTGGGTGTGGTATTTATACAATAAGTACAAGTTTAACTCCGGGTCCACGTCCAATTCCCCTTCTTCCCCGTCTATTTGTGCTTTATTTTAAACTAATACAGCTCACTGAGGCAGGCCCATGTTTTCCTGCCTATTAAGTCTAATTTAATGAAGAGCTCTCAAAAGTGAAGCTGGCGAAGTGAAAAAGTGAGCGTTGGATAAAAAGGCCTAAATGTTACTTTTAAGTACGGAGAGATGACTGCGAAACACCGAGCAGAGTGCAGCTTGAAATTCCTCCCCTGCCTCACTAGTTCCACTGATTTGGAGTGAAAATCCCCCCAGAATGGTACGAGCACGTCTGTTTTTTGTTTTTTTTATCACTAAAAAACATTAAGCGAATCTGACTTTCTTTCAGTCAGCGTTTTGGACAGCTGCATTGAAACGCCACAGTTATATAAGCTCCCCCTCTTTCAATATCTCAGCATGTGACTTGAATTTCCTCCTTATTTCTCAACCACTGGCACTGAATTTTTTTTTTTTCCCTGACACATATTCTTCCACAGTTTGAAGATAACGCTTCCTCTCAATCCATGTTTGTCTCTTCACTGCAAATCCAGTCTGGTCTGGTGGAGAGTCTGGGAAACATGAACATGAAAAATGAACGTGGAGAGAGAGATGTGTACTAGTGATAATGGATGTTTAAAGTAAAAATAATGTGTTTGTTTGGGTGGATCCCATTAAAACCGACTGAACATGTTTATCATCTTTATTATATTCACGCATGTCGTTTACAAATGTCACGGTTATGTGTTGAATTATAGCTGGAAAGCAAAACCAACACGTTTATATTAGATGCTACAATACAAGTGTGGAGGAGATCATTCTTTTATTCTTCATTGGGTAACATCAGACTTAACTTCAACAATCAGTTGAAGTTGAGGGGGTGAAGTGAAATCCGGGATGTGCAATAATAGGTGCAATAGTGACCCCTCCATCGTGCAATATATCTATTTTACTTTTATGAATTATTTATTTATTTATTTTAGTGCAGTTCTTAATATTTTATCATATATATGGGTTGTTTTTAGTTGGTGTTTTTAGGATTTTTTTTCTGTGTTTTTATTTCGTGCTGTGCATTTTGCTATTTCATTCTTTAACCTGTTTAACCCTGACCATATTTTCAGGGGAAAAATGCCTAAACAGACATACCCAAAGTAAATGAAGAATTCCTTCACAATAATAAGGTTCATATGGATGTTCTTAGTGTCTATGGACATTTAGAGACCTCACAGTATCTATTCCCATTGTCTAAAATATTGTATCTATTACTATGCCTGAGTAAACTGGAACGAACTAAAAGAGAAATTAGAATTTTTTTTTTTATCCTCGCCTGTTTTTTTTCGGTTGGATTAACGATGATATGCATAAATTAATTGTTTGTGTCGGAGATTTTTAATAGTGTATATTTCCCCCCACAAAGATTAAAAATCATGTTTAAACATTAAAGTTTGCACTAAAATACACTTTTGATGTACTTTTATTAACATTAGGGTCTAAAGTTTGAGCAAAGGTTGAAAAAAACATCCATTGTCCTGATTTATTATATTTTTATAGTAGATGAATATTAATATAATTTTTTCGGCCCGCGGGCGGGCTGATAGGGCTAGCATCTGGGATGTTTTTATTGAATGACAGTTAATAAATCTGAATCTGAATCTAATTTCCAAATTTTGCAAAACAAAATTTACCAAAAGCACACATTTACAAATTCTCATTAACATAAGAATTTGATGCAGTCCGGCCTTTGGGGTGAAATTGTGAAATTCAGAAATTACGTTGACGATATTAAAGGAGTGATATTTAGCTTTTTTAAATGTGATTCTTCATTTTCTAACATTTCCCTGTGGTCTCCATAAACTGTAAATGCTCTGCTTGGCTCTGAATTCTTCATTCATTCAACTCCACAGGTCCATCTTCAACCCTATTTCTGAGTAATGACACCAGAAAGGTGGTTTGGAGCGCCGGCCCTTTAAATGCACATGAGCCACTTCAGACCCCGCCCCCTCCAGGTTGTTGGCTGTGCTGCTCTGTCCCATTCAATCAACAACTGAACATTTTAGGTAATCGGCTTGAAGTTTGGACATATTTTCAGTATGGACTACAACCGCTGCTGCTGATGAACAAGTATGGAGAAATACTGGAGAAATGTTCGTCTGAAGTCTGGACCTCATATGCGCAAATGTCGTGATGGAACTAGTTATAGACGTAACAAATTAATCAGGAATTAAAACAAGCTGTGGAAATCCACTTGATTTTTGCCAAAATGAATAGAAAGATATCTTTGCAGCATCTGGAGGGTTCAAATTCTTCAACCTTTCAAACTGTATGAACTATTAGGGTCCAAATACACAAATAAATGAACCACAGGCTAATAAAAGTGGGTTTAGACAAATATGAGCCCTTTGATAGTCGAGAGTGTCAACATCAGTTTAGTTCACATACTGACCAATATGATCTAAAGTGGGTCAAACCAGTAACCTATAAAAACTACAAAACGTTGGCTTTCTTTTGGTGTAAAAAAGTGAAATTACATGAAAGTGTTTACATTTATGAACTATCCCTTCACAACGTCTTATGAGAAGTCAGTGTAATTGTACCAATGAAAGGATGAGTGAAAGGATAGTTTGTAAATGCAAACATTTTTTACGGATTTTTACTTTTTACACTGAAACAAAGGGAAAAGTTTGTATTTGTCATTATTTACAGGTTATTTTGATAATATTTAACTGGTCTGATCCACTTTAGATCATAATGGTCTGTATGCGATCTATCTATCTATCT
The DNA here is from genome assembly GCF_902148855.1 of Sphaeramia orbicularis. NCBI lineage: Eukaryota > Metazoa > Chordata > Actinopteri > Kurtiformes > Apogonidae > Sphaeramia > Sphaeramia orbicularis. The sequence goes on along the minus strand of NC_043977.1, from coordinate 6,344,334 downwards.
ATCTATCTATCTATCTATCTATCTATCTATCTATCTATCTATCTATCTATCTATCTATCTATCTATCTATCTATCTATCTATCTATCTATCTATCTATCTATCTATCTATCTATCTATCTATCTATCATGATACTGTTAAAAAGGCAATTTTTTATTGCTTTTTTGTTTTTGTAAAACATTATCTCCAGGAAAAAGTGAATTAAACCAGAAGTTAGCACAAATACTAAACACATTTTTTATTTGATCACAACAGGATCTAATGCTATATCATAAAATATTCCTGTGTTCATACTGAAATAATTGTTTTACAGACATTACAGTTTAAGATCCTGTTCAAATGTTCATATTCTGTTAGTTCAGAACTAATGTCACAACATCAAATATAGACAGAAAAGAAAAACAAAAAACAAAAATGAACTTCCGCAATACCTGCATTTGAATAAATACCTAAAAATATCGATACAGTACTTTTTAATATCGATACAGTATGGTGAAATGACATATTGCGATATATTGCAGAACCGATATTTTCTAACAGCCCTAATCTTCAGTGAAATTTTTGCATTTCACAATTTCCTCCCATGGGCTGGATTGGACCCTTTGGCAGGCCGCTTTTGGCCCACGGGCCGTAGGTTTGGCACCAGTGCATTGGCAGGTTAAACCGTATATGTGTGTACCTGATGCTCCTCCACTCACACTGACAGTAGATTTTTTTTTTTTTTGTCAGTCTGACTTCCTGAAACCTGCTCTTATTGTCAAACTCCGGCTGCCTCTTACTACTGTACGCCTCTCAACCCCCCGTCTCTCCATATTTCTTATCTACCAGATGACTCGCCATATTTCAGCGTCAGATATTCCCCTCTCTGAAGCTCAAGAGCCGCACGCCACTTTAAGAATCGCTGACAATCTCCGCATACACACCCATGCACGCACTTTATCCTCGATTACTCACAGTCACAAAACCGTGCGTGCAGTTCCAACCCTCACATTGACACAAGCCGGGCATTTTTTTTTTTTTATACTTAGAGGTGTGTTCGTCCTCGCCAACACAGCTGAACCAACAATCTAGAAAACTATGTGCGTGCTCATGTACAAATATACTCACACAGATAGACAAACGCACAGCGGTTGGCTATCGGCGCCGTCCACAGAGCAGTGTCCAGTGGCGATAACACCATCCGCTGGACCAAGACTCATCACTCTGTCCACACATACCTGGACAAACCGCTATGTGTGCGAATGTTTGCCTCTTGGCGTCCGTCTCAAAGCGTGAATAGAAGTCATGAGAGGTGAATAGAAATCTAGATTCAATAAGACGTAACAACATCAAGACCCGCAGGCCAGGCCTCGAAGGAAAACAAAACTGAGGACAGGTTTTCCCAGAATGTGACCTCTACATAGTAAACAGCTTTATTCGTTCGGTTCCTGCAACACGAGAGGCCTTCCTGTTAGATTAACCCGTAAAGACCCAAACAGCCACTGGTGACCAAAAGCATCTCCTGATCTACAACGTTTAATAACTTTTGACTTGTTAATCCTATCAATGCATGTAAATAATTGGTGTAAAATCCAGTTTGACCTCAGTTATTCATAGGATAAAATGTACAAAAATGTGAATGAAATGAGAAAAATACTTCAAAAATACGGAAAATTTTTACCAGAAAACCTTGAAATATGGCATGAAAGCAGAGAAATACTTCTAACTCCAGGACAACATGAGCAAAATACTTGTAAAATAAGGACATATCATTGTTTCATTATATCCAAAACCCTGCACTTAGTCTGTTAACCCTAAAAAACCAAAACCATCTACTGTTCTAAACTGTTTAATACCTGTTGATCCATTAATCCTATCAATACATGCCAATAATTGGTGTCAAATCCAGTTTGACCTCAATTATTCATAGGATAAAATGTACAAAAATGTGAATAAAATGAGGAAAATACTTGAAAAATTAGAAAAAATTACCAAAAAAAATTGAAATCTGGCATAAAAGCAGACAAATACTTCTAAAATGAGGATAAAATGAGCAAAAATACTTAAAAAATTAGGACAGATCACTATCTCATTTCATTATATCCAAAACCCTGTATTTAGTCTGTTAACCCTAAAAAACCAAAACCATCTACTGTTCTAAACTGTTTAATACCTGTTAATAATAATAATAAACTTTATTTGTATAGCACCTTTCATACAGAAATTGTAGCCCAAACTGCTTCACATTGATTGAAAAAATACAATATTAAAATACATTAAGATTTGATTATACATCAAGAAATAAAGTGAAATTTGAGAGACATACAATAAAATAAAAATAAAATAAAAACAGCGCACAGAAATACAATAAAATAAAAATAAAAATAAAAACAGCGCACATTAAAATATTTGATTATGCATAGAATTTTTGAAGTGCAAGAAATAAGATGAAATTTGAAATACAATAAAATAAAAAAATAAAAACAGAAATACAATAAAATAAAGTAAAAATAAAAACAGCGCACATTCCTGGTTCCTGAATTGTGACCTGTTGATCCACTAATTCTAATAATACATGTAAATAACTGGTGTAAAATCCAGTTTGAACTCAATAATTCATAGGATAAAATGTACAAAAATGTGAATAAAATGAAGAAAATACTTGAAAAATTAGGAAAAAATTACCAAAAAAACCTTGAAATCTGGCATGAAAGCAGACAAATACTTCTAAAATGAGGATACAATGAGCAAAAATACTTCAAAAATGAGGACAGATCATTGTTTCATTTCATTATATCCAAAACCCTGCATTTAGTCTGTTAACCCTCAAAAACCAAAACCATCTACTGTTCTAAACTGTTTAGTACCTGCTGATCCACTAATCCTATTAATGCATGTAAATAATTGGTGTAAAATCCAGTTTGACCTCAATTATTCATAGGATAAAATGTACAAAAATGTGAATAAAATGAGCAAAATACTTGAAAAACTAGGAAAAAATGAACAAAAAAACCTTGAAATCTGGCATAAAAGCAGAGAAATACTTCTAAAATGAGGACAAAATGAGCGAAATACTTAAAAAATGAGGACAGATCACTATCTCATTTTATTATATCCAAAACCCTGTATTTAGTCTGTTAACCCTAAAAAACCAAAACCATCTACTGTTCTAAACTGTTTAATACCTGTTGATCCAATAATCCTATCACTACATGTAAATAACTGGTGTTAAATCCAGTTTGACCTCAATTATTCATAGGATAAAATGTACAAAAATGTGAATAAATTGAGGAAAATACTTAAAAAATTAGAAAAAATTACCAAAAAAAACCTTAAAATCTGGCATAAAAGCAGAGAAATACTTCTAAAATGAGGACAAAATGAGCAAAATACTTCAAAAATGAGGACAGATCATTGTTTCATTTCATTATATCCAAAACCCTGTATTTAGTCCATTAACCCTAAAAAATCAAAACCATCTACTGTTCTAAACTGTTTAATACCTGTTGATCCACTAATCCTATTAATGCATGTAAATAATTGGTGTAAAATGTAGTTTGTCATTTTGGACTCCTTTGAACGTGGGTCTGATTTTGTACTCTGTGTTAAAAAGCAGAACTGGTTTCATCAGATGCATCAAAAGTAACCGGCTGTGACTATTTCTGTTTTAGACCAGGGGTGTCAAACTCATCTTCTTTCAGGTTTTATATTCAGTGGGCCAGACCAGTCAAATAATATTCTGTAAATAATGGCAACTTCAAATTCTTCTTTGTTTTAGTGCAAAAATATTATATTAAATTATGAAAATATTTACATTTCCAAACTATTCACACAGAAAAGATGTGAAAAACCAAAAAAAAAAAAAAAAAACCTGAAATCTTTTAAGGAAAATGAGTGCAATTTTAACAATATTATCCCTCAACTTATCATTTATAACAGGCAGAATATTGGTAAAATTACACTTAATTTTCTTACGATATTTACAGGTTGTTCATATTTGTTCAAGTTTTTCATATTTTATTGTTAAAGGATAGTTCATAAAGGTAAATATTTTCAGAATTTAACCCTTTCATGCACAGTGGTCACTCCAGTGGACAGCTCTTCTACAGCTGTTCTCTTGTATATTCATGGATTTTGTTGTTCTTTTCATTGTTTTTTTTTTTTTTTTTTTTTTTACACACATCTTTATTAAAGTTTTAAGACACTACATGTCTTTTCTGACATGAATTGGTAACATTATATAGATCTTTCCTGAGCATAAACCCCCAGAATCAGAAGCCCTCTCCATAGTTTTCACACAATTTATCAGTAAATACATGTTTCTGTGCGTCAAAAATTAAATGTGTGGTGTCCAGCTGAGTACACTTTCTTTTCATTATTATTTTTTGTATGTTTTTTTTTTTTTTTATTTTAAAAAAAAAAATTAAATTTATTTATTTATTTATTTATTATTTTTCAGAAGAAAATTTTCAATCACATTGTTTTTTTCATGCCTAAAGAGGAATAAAAACACTCAGGAAAAAATTTTGATTAAGGTTCTCATAATTTGTGCATGAAAGAGTTAATGTTAAATATAATATGAATGTTAAAATAATGTAATATTTTTTTTCACATTAAACCCAAAAGAAAATTTGGAGTCATTATTTATAGGTTATTATGCTTTTATTTTAATTGAGATCATATCGGTCTGTATGTGGAACCTCAACATCGATTGTTAATATCTTCACTTTCCAAATTCATCCCAGGGACCGGACTGGAACCTCTAGAGGGCCACCTTTGGCCCGTGGGCCGCATGTTGGACACCTCTGTAATAGATGTACTCTTAGGTAAAGGTCAGGTATAAATATTGTGGGTTATGATGGGTTTGTGGTCTGACTATGTTCTCACAGACTTCTTTACTAATATTTTCTTTTCCATCCGTCATCTGTCATGTCCAGGATTACTGAGGCAGGGCCCACCCTTCTCAGATTGCCGGTTTTGACAGTAGTTTTTATCCCGAGAACTGTGCAAACATGCAAACTCCAGACAAAAACTGGATTCAAGCCCATGATCAACATGTCCGTCATGTATTTTATCATCATGTTCAACTACATCTGCCTGTTCCTGTAAATCATATATATGCATATTCTCAACATTTTACTGAACAATAAGTGGAACGTTAATGTCATTTGTCCATTTCTCGCCTTTTCCTGGATGTTGTTGGAGTGGATGGCAACAAAATCTAGGAGTTTCTACACTTTCCGAGACTGGAGTTCACAGCAAAAGAGTAAAAACTTGTGGTTTGCTTTAAATAGTAATCCAGATATTGTGACTCATTGTATTTTTACATCTTTGCTGACTTTTTATTTATGCAACGTTTTAGGCTTCAAACAGTGGAAGTGGTTTTAGGGCTAAAAAAAGATCATGGCTTGGTTTGAATACCACTGAAAACAATGTGAGTAGACTTTTTCTATATTAAATCAATCCCTGGTATCTTTCCTGAGACTTGACAAAGGTTTATTAGTGTTTAACTAGTGGGTAAGGACCTCAGCTCCAAAATAAAACCACTTTGGATGTAGGTTTAAGGTGTAATGCTGCTGACGGCCCCTAGTTTCTGCTCCAAAAAGGCCTGGAGTCACAATGAACTTACCTATAAAAACACAAAGTCAATACACATACATTTATAGGAGTCATTCTGGCCTCATTTGTTTTGTTTTTTGTTTTTAAGTGCAATTTTAACAATATTCTACCTGTGACTAAATATTTTGTTCCTTTGTAGATCCTATCCTAATGCACATGTATAAATGATAAATTGAGGCATAATATTGTTAAAACTGCATTTATTTTTCTTAAGAAATTTCTTTTTTTTTTTTTTCAGGTTATTCACATCGTTTTTGTTTGGATAGTTTGCAAATATAAATATTTTCAAAATCCAATGCTATTTTTTGCACTAAAACAAACAGAAAAACTTAGAGTTGTTATTATTTATAGGTTATTATGCTATTATTTTACTGGTCTGACCCACTTGAGATCAAATTGGGCTGAATTTGGCCCCTGAAAGGAAATGAGTTTGACACCCCCCATAAATAATTAAATTAAATGCTTCAGTTTGATTTCAGATAGTGAAGTATTACATAACTAGCAGCTGCTGGTTCGACTTCTTAACTCCAATGTGCGTTAAATCTGATATACCCAGATGCTTTAGAGTTACATTACTCACATTTGACTGAACTCCAGTGGGACAAATCAGATCCCAGTCTATGTTATTAATGAAACAGTAGATAAATGTACAAGGAAATCTGGTTTATTGTTTACTTTATGCAAAATATTTGATAAATGTCAGTCCAAAATGATACAAAAATGTTGAGTATTTAGTCAGATAATCACAAACAGCTATTACAAACAAACTAAACCTAAAAAAAAAACAGATATCTTCAACTGGTGGATTATTACAATAAAGAGGTAAAGAGGATGACACCAGAAGAAAATAACCCAGAAATGGAAGTCATGGTTAAAGCATATAATCAAAAATGATCAAAGGTCATGTCAAGACTTTACCACAGTTTAATGGAATGTCAGAATAAAACTAAACTATATATAAAATGTAAGTGGGAAAAAGAGTTGAATGCCATGATTTCTGAAGAGGAATGGTACCACGTGTGAAAACCTACAGACGTCAACAAACTCGCTTACAAGGAGAGAATTCAATTGGAAAAATTTAACTTCTTTAGTACACCAAATTTAAAAAGTAAGCAATTATTAAAAGAACAAACATGTTGGCGGCAGTTTAGTCAAATAAATGCAAACTATGCACATATCTGCTGGTGTTGATCCAAAATAGAACCATTTTTGGGATAAAGTAAACTCTGTGATAGGTGAGGTACTAGGATATACGGATACCAGGAACTGTTCCACCTTATATTTGGGAAATACAAGTACAGTTGGACTGAAAGAAGACAATTGCGGAGTCAGAATTCTTCTTACGGCTGGCAGGAAGGCCATAACAAGAAACTGGCTTTGTACGGACCCACCTAGATACAAACAATTAGGGATGCACCGATACCGATACGAGTATCTGCATCGGCTCCGATACTCAGTGTGTGTACTCGTACTCGTAAAAGATATCAGATACAAATGCACCGACACCACTTATGGCCGTGTGACATTCACAGTTCAGTGCAGCAGGTACGAGGAGGAGGAATAATGTGTGTGGAGTGTGAAGAGTGTGGAGATTTTTCAAAATAAATGACGGTGATAAAAGTAACGCTGACTGACAGTAACGTTACAGACACAGACAGATACAGATGCAGCGTTCTGTCCGTCCTCTGCGTACATTCCATCCGTTTTCCAGGTGCTCGCGGATGCGTAAACAGAATGAGAATACCAGCGGGAGTATGGAGCGGTGCAGACCGCCGCCAGCGGAAGTGAAAACCAAACTTATCGCTCATTTGTCTTTTCTCTTCCTGCTGAAGCTAAACTTTTAAACCTTACCAGAGAAAACGCTGCAATATTAGTATCACATTAGTGTTTCCTCTGTCGTCTCCACGTTTATTATTACTGACTTTCTTCTTCTTCTTCTTCTCAAAAAACTTTCCTCTTCTTCATGGTATTTGTCCAGTATGGTTAATTCAGAGCAGCGCCCCCTGGTGGATTAATTGAGGAACGCTCATTCCAACACATTAAATGTCAGTAGCAGCACTTTGTTCCAGTCAGACTAATGACAACGACAATAAAGCACATTTACAAAAGGAACTAAGAACTGGAATGGGATTATTAAGGACTCGTATCGGTACTCGGTATCAGCAAGTACTCAAATGTAAGTACTCGTACTCGGTCTGGAAAAAAGTGGTATCGGTGCATCCCTACAAACAATGGTTAGATATAGTACAGGAAATATGGGTGATGGAAAAAAATGACTTATACCTGAAGATTAAAAAAAGATGAATTTGATAGAAAATGGGACAAATGGATTGGATTTAAAAACAAAGACATCAGCGCTGGAATGGTTATGTGATGCCCTTATTTTCCTTTTATTGTATTATTTAGGGATGTCTGTTATTGAATACTGTAGCCCTCAAATGTGTTCATGAACATGTGGAAAAAAAGGAATTCCAAAAACCAAAGAGAAACATGTTATTTGGTTTTTAATCACAAACATTTTATAAGAAGTGAGAAAATTGCAATTTAGATGAAGGATCATGATTCTACCTCCAATGGTCGTCATATGATCTTACGGCCAGATGGACCGTGTCTGATTTGCAGAAGTATATAATAACAACATTATATTCTTGTGACTGTGTTTAAGGACCGCAGTGAATTTATCTGATAAAACCTAAAAGTCAGCTGTAATGATATAAAAGAGGAAGGGCAAAACAAGCATTAACTTCTCTGTTTTTTTCCTCCCAACAGTAAAAATGAACCGTTCAGTGTAGAGTGTAATGACTCCGAGTCGTCCAGAGTAAATATACTGAGATTTATATCATGTATTAAAGGCTTCTTCAGTTGTTCATGTCAGGAGCTACATGATAAATTCTGTCTCTCATGGCAGAGACAAATGACTGCAGTAGTCATGTGGGGACCCGTTTGACCACAGATCCATGAAGCGCTCTGGATCCTGACCCAAACTTTATGGGGCCAGACTGTAGGGAATCATGCATGTCAGAAACAGATAATAAGTCATGACATGTTGACTCATTCTGCCGCGTTGGCAGAGGGAAGACACAAATCACATATGGGGAGTGAATACGAGCATTAAGACATGCTTCCATACTTCGGTGCTAATGCGCCAGTGTGTGTTCGTCCTTGTGCGAGTGTGTGTTGTGGTATCTGTGTGGGATGTATGTTTTCATCCTTTCCATCTTTTGTGTGTCGAACAGACGCTGGGCAGTCATCAGACCGACCAGGCACCAGTCCCAGACATGGAGGTCAGAGTCATTCACTAATCATATTAACATTCCACCATAATGACCCAACGCATAACTCTCTTTTCGCTCTTTTTCTTTTTTTTTTTTTTTTCTCCCTCCGCCCATTTGCATCACTCATGCTTTCCATTTCACTTCAGATCTCAGGCTCGGTTTCTTTCCTGATGTTATCTACCTCACCACCTATTCATCCCAGCCTCTTTTTCTTTTCTTTTTTTAACCTTTCCGTCCACTTCTGACACTCAGCAGTTCTCTCATTTGTTGACTTTACTTACGCGAGCTTTTCTCCTTTCTCAGTTTCTCGTGGTGATTTACACCCGTCATCGTTTCCAATCGTCCTGTCATTACGTCACGTTAACCCATAAAGACCCAAACATCCACCGGTGACCAAAACCATCTAATGATCAAAAATGTTTGATAACTTCTGACTCGCTAATCCTACCTACATAAAAATAACTGGTGTAAAATGCAGTTTTACCTCAGATATTCATAGGATAAAATGTACAAAAATGTGAATAAAATGAGCAAAATACTTGAAAAATAAGAAAAAAAAATGACCTAAAAACCTTGAAATATGGCATAAAAGAAGAGAAATACTTCTACAACAAGGACAAAATGAGCAAAATACTTAAAAAAAATAAGGACAGATCATTGTTTCATTATATCTAAACCCTGTATTTAGTGTGTTAACCCTCAAAAACCAAAACCATCTAGTGATCTTAACTGTTTAATAGCTTCTGACTCACTAATCCTACCTACATAAAAATAATTGGTGTAAACTGCAGTGTTACCTCAGATATTCATAGGATAAAATGTACAAAAATGTGAATAAAATGAGGAAAATACTTGAAAAATAAGAAAAAAATTACCTAAAAACCTTGAAATCTGGCATAAAAGCAGAAAAATCCTTCTACAACAAGGACAAAATGAGCAAAACACTTAAAAAATAAGGACAGATCATTGTTTCATTCTATCCAAAACCCTGTATTTAGTCTGTTAACCCTCAAAAACCAAAACCATCTAGTGATCTTAACTGTTTAATAGCTTCTGACTCGCTAATCCTACCGACATAAAAATAATTGGTGTAAACTGCAGTGTTACCTCAATTATTCATAGGATAAAATGTACAAAAATGTGAATAAAATGAGAATGATACGTATCCGATATTTTGCAATGCGACTTCAGTCTGAACGGCTAGGTCGCACTTATCCGACCTTTACATCATTGAAATGCGACAAACGTCACAATTCTGCGTCCCAGGAGGAGGAGCGGAGAAAAAGAAATTTACTTCTGTAAATACAGTGTGTGTCTGTGTGGTCATGTATTACATCAGGACCTCTTTTGCACATGCAGGTCACTTCAGGGTCAAATTCAGTTCATAATCAAAACTGATGGAAGTCGCATTTAATGTGGAATATGAACGAGCACACAAAAAAATTGGATTTCAACAAAAAATCCAAATTGTGCATTAAGACCTGCAGTCTGAATGTAGCCTAAGTCGCTCAATTGTGGAGAATATCAGCTTTTCAAAAAGGTAAAATATGTCTATATAGACAAAAGTTTTATTCTACAAACTATAATGTATGTGTAATTAATTTTATCACTTAATGTAGTTAATGTATGGTTATTTAATATAAAATGGTGACTGGATTGCTGGCGATCTGGTGGGAATGGAAAGATTAAGTGAGAGTACATTTAATAAAACATTATCAAATTAACCCTTTCATGCATGAATTATGAAAACCTTAGTCAAGATTTTTTTCCTGAGTGTTTTTATTCCTCTTTAGGCATTGAAAAAAAAAACAATGCGATTGAAATTTTTTTAATGAACCTATTTTTTATGGAGTTAAAAAAATGTCTGCTCAGCTGGACATCATGCATTTAATTTATGAAGCAAAAAAACATGTATTTACTGATATACTGTGTGAAAACTATGAAATAAAAACATTTTTAATGCTGCTAATCTTATTTTTTCTCATATATTAACATACTCTAATACTAGTTATTACTCATTTCATGGAGATAATATGCAAAAAACTCCAAAACTTTTTGCTTAAAAAATAAACTTTTAATTACAGTCTAAATAATAATCAGCACTTGATTTACACTCAAACATGTTACTGGAGATCAGGTTTATCAATAACAGCAAAGTTACAGTAATGGTATGAATTACAGTGTATGAGATGATGCACAAGTGTCCACTGTGTTGGTTGATATGGAACTAAAACAACAAAATCCATGACAATGCCAGAGAACAGCTATAGAAGAGCTGTCCACTGTAATGACCACTATGCATGAAAGGGTTAAATGTACTATATTTATATCATATATCATATATGATACAAATATAGTGCACTAACTCCACTAACTACGACCAGTTCCCCCGGCACCCGCACAGATAATCTGCACAACAGAGTAGTTGAACTCTTTTTGAGGAGAGAAAGGAGGATGGATTTTGTGTATCAATAATCAGAATTTTGGTGAGGAAAATGTTGCTATTTTCCTAAATAGTAGTGCACGTTTATGAGGTTATTACTGATGCTTTTTTCTGTGTGTTGTAGCTGTAGCTGCAGTAGGAGGAGACTTGTGCACCCCAGGTTTGTTTATTCAGTAAAGGCATTTATTGTGGCGACAACAGTAATCTATCTGCGATGCAACGGCTCTTTAGATCGCATTTCTGCATAATAAGATGTTTTTTTATAACCATAAAATAGTTATTGAGGGGTGGATTGATTCAGATAAGTGTGATGGTTCTGTTAGTATTATAAGTTACTGTAAACTTCATGAAAAATTACTGGAGTTAATTTAGGTAATATTCATTGCTGCTGTTCGTCTGTAATATTTATACAGAAAATGACCAGACTTTTAACTCACTGTCTAATTAACTTTACCTTATACTATTATGAAGAAAAAAAACATGGTGCATTCAGGGACATGAGACATCTGTGTTTGGACATAAAATGACATATTTTCCATCAGAGATCTATTGCAACACTTTCAGAACTTTTCCTATTGTTGGATAAACATTTATTTCTAATCCCATAAAGCAGTCTAATCCTGTGGTTCTATAGGTTAAGAAAAAGTCAGCATGGTGCACTGTTGGATCTAAGCTTGGAGGATTTCTGAGCCAAATGTTTATAAAAGACCTCCTCGGCTCCTCCAGCGCGGTGTTAGCGGATCTCTATCAACACCAGGCCTGCTTCTACTGTTCTCCAGCCAAATCAAATGGAGGCTGTGTGACTTGGCTCGGACCGGTCTGACTCAAACTGGTTCTGCATTTGGCTCGGTGTTCAGAGGGAGATAATGACCCGTCTCTGGAAACCACCTCCGCCAGGTTCTCTGGACTCTTTAAACTCAAAACAAATCTTAGGTTTCCTCAGCATTTATAAGTGGAGCCGGTCCAACACACACAAGCACCTGAACCTGATTCTAACCTGGACCACAGAGTCTGGACCCCCCGACAGAGCTTTGAAGGTCGACTCCAAGGTGACGACCGGCCACGGTGTCCTCGCTTTGAAGATCAGCTCCTCGCTTCCACGAATAAAAACACAGAATGAAACGCAAACGTAAACTTGTGAATTCTTTCCTCGACCGTTTACTGAATGAAAAAGTAGTTCCAGTGTCCCTGCATGTCAGCATCATGTTCTATCTGAATCAATACCAGTTGAATGTGTGAGGTTGTCAGGTTCTTTCTTTATGTTCCAGTCCTGTGGTCTGGATGCAGATCAACCTAACAATAGACGTGGGTGGAACTTTCACTGAAGGAGAACTCAACTAATTCAATCCAAGTCCAGATATGACTTCTATCAGTTATCAATAGGAACTATAGTCATATCTGTAACCATTTCTATAAACCAGGGGTCAGCAACCTTTACTGTCTAAAGAGCAAATTTAGAACTGAAATAGAAAAAAAAAAAACTGTCTGGAGCCAAAAGATATCTCTATATATTTTACCTCAAAGGGGTGACTGTTTAGGATTAGTTCATACGGAATATGTCAAGGATAGATCAAAGTTTCTGTGCATTTCTGTGCATGTTATCCCTGCCCTCTTTATTCCGATTCATTTATTTGAAGTGTCATGTTTCTGCATTGCTGTACACATCTCTCCTATTGTGTTGCTTCTGTTTTAGTGTTTTTACTTGCATCTTGTATCCTGCTGTTGTGCCCTTTACTTGTCTGTCAAAAGCACTTTGTGAACTTTGTTTTAAAACGTGCTATATAAATAAAGCTATTATTATTATTATTATTATTATTATTATTATTATTATTATTATTATTATTTACAGAACTACACTATGGAAAACGGACACTATCATTATCGTGTTTGTGCAGCAAAAATCGACTGGTATATGAAGCAAATGGAGTAAACTGATAAATACCTCCATTATCATAAAATAAAACAATCTACTTTTACAACTACTAGTGCTATTTTTTAAATTCAGAATGACTTTATGGTTGCGGCACTAACAAAATGTGTAAACAAAAAAAAAAAGTGTTACACATTTCCATATATTTTTTGACAAAGCTACATGGAGCCACTTGAAAAGGGCCCAAGAGCCAAATTTGGCCCCAGAGCCACAGGTTGCCTACCCCTGTTATAAACCATCAAAATATGGACCATTAGAAGGAATGACACATTTTTAATTTTGTCAAAAATCTGTAAAAAATTCAAGAATCAAAATTTCTCAAAAATGTGAAAAAAAAAACTTTGTAGACCTTGTCCTAAGGAAGCTACGTATGAAAAAAATGGGAATGAATCTAATCAGTAGTTTCAGAGGAGAAGATTTTTGAAATCTACACAGTGATGACCTTGAGTTCGGCCCTTCAAAGTCACTAAAGGTCAAAGTTCATGGACCCAAATGAAAGTCTATATATGACTTCTATCAGTGATCAATAGGAACTATATTGATATCTGTAACCATGTACATGTTATAAACCATCAAAATATGGACCATTATAGGCTGGGATGCTGTAAAAGGGGGGGGACGTGACAAATTCATGGGGCCCAGCATTTGTGGGGGGCCCACAGAGGAGTGGAGGGGGTCCACTGGATACAGGTTAGAAGTTGTGAAATTTTTGTGTAAGATTCGCTGTATAATAGAGGCATAGAAGCCGGAGTCAGACATTGAAAGTATGTTCAGTTTTACTTTCACTTCACGCCAGTGTTAGGTGCGTTAATTCAGGACCGCACCCCCATGTATATAACTGCTGCTGCCACCCCCTGCTCCCCCTCAGAGAAATTGACAAGATACTGAATTTTGTAGAGGGCCCACAATGTTTAGCTTTCATGGGGCCCACAGTTGGTAGCAGCGCCCCAGATCATAATTAAAGACATTTGAATTTTGTAAAAAAAAATTCAAAAATCTAAACATCTCAAAACTGTGATCAAACATCATAGACATTATCTCAAGGATGCGACATAAACAACTTTAAATGGATCCGAGCAGTAGTTTTGTTGTTAGACTTTTACACTGGACTGTAAACACAACAAATTCCAATATTGTGAAAACTAAAGTAAACCTGAATGTGACTCAGCTGGAGCCAGATTCACCAAAACCAACAAAGTCTTGCAGATCTTCAGTAAAGCCTGGCTCAGGCTGCAGGAGTTTTGGGATGAACACAATCTTCACAGATATTTCTCTCAGATTACCAGAAAATCTGGTTTTACTATCAGATCTGAAAAGCCTCAGATCGCAAATCTGATCATCATCAGTCTTTATGCATTTTGTTAATCCAGGGTTCTTACAGGTTTCTGCGAGTTGAATTTAAGACTTTTTAAGACCTTTTTAAGACACTTAGAGCAGAATTTAATGCCCATTTCACGATGATACTGGCAAAAATTGGCGAAAATGTATTTATTTACTCCAGTGCCTTGATTCCCACTGTTCTGAGTCATTTCTCAGCAGAGCCTGCAAAGTTAGAGATAACTGGTTCCTAATTTCAGTATAAATTGTCGAGTTGGAAAGAGTGGAAATGAGTAGAATAATGTTACTTTCTTTGCAGTTTGGACATTTAACCAACATATTTAAACACAATACAACCAACAAGTTTATGGCAACATACCTTAAGACCTACTGTACCATATCAGATGTATTACCTTTTAACCCTTTCATGCATGAATTATGAGAACCTTAATCAAGATTTTTTTTTTTCCTGAGTGTTTTTATTCCTCTTTAGGCATGAAAAAAACAATGTGATTGAATTTTTTTTTTTTTTTTTATGAACCTATTTTTCATGGAGTTACAAAAATGTCCACTCAGCTGGACACCATGCGTTTAATTTTTGAAGCAAAGAAACATGCATTTACTAACTGAAATAAATGTTTTTTTAATGTTGCTAATCTGATGTTTTCTCACATTTTAACATACTATAATAGCAGTTATTACTCACTCAAATAATATGCAAAAAAACAACAAAACACAACAACTTAAAAAAAAACAACAACTGTTAATTACAGTCTAATAACAACTAGCAATTGATTTACACTCAAACATGTTGCTGCAGATCAGGTTTATCAAGAACAGGAATGTTACAGTAATGGTATGAATTGCAGTGTATTATGGGATGGTGCATAAGTATCCACTGTATTGGTTGAAATGCAAGTAAAACAACAAAACCCATGAATATACAAGAGAACAGCTGTAGAATAACTGTCCACTGTAGTGACCACTGTGCATGAAAGGGTTAAATACTTTAAGGTGTTAAATGCAGATTTGTAAATTCAAGACTTTTAAGACAATCAGAATAATTGATGAATCCCAGAAGGAAATTCCTGTGTGTTACAGTTGTTCCATTCAGGTATAATACAAAGTAGCAGGACAGAAATTAGCAATAATAATAGAAAAAGAAACACACACACACACACATACATATTTTTATATACACACACACGCACACACACACACACACACACACGCACACATCAGATATATGTATTAAAACCCTATTAAACCACATTTATTTGTACAATACGTCCTATATATTTTATTATCTGTATGATAATTTAACTAAATGCACGTAAGTAAGTGTGTGATGTATTGTATCTGTTTGTGAGTTATTCTGCACAGACACACAGGAGTGAAACCAATATCCTGGGTTCAGTGGATTATAAAACACACACCACACATGATGTCACCCGGTCAGTCAATCTGAGTGAGTTCACTGTTAACGGCCTCAAATCCACAATGATGAGTCACTCATTAATTGCTCCAGTCAGTCTTAACTGCTGAACCTTTACTGAACATTACCTCATGATTTCACAGACGAAAAAGAGACGAACAGAGAAGGAGGGTGAGACAGAGGACGAACAAACGTCTGGACATGAGTGTGTGTCCATTAGGGACTGAGACGATGACAGGATGTATATTATATCTGAACACAAGTGTGTGGACGGCGGTCTTAGAAGACGCCGCCATGTGTCTGGATCCACTGAGACGGCGCTGATCCCATCGTGTCTGAGTCTGGGATTACAGCCTTCTGACCTCCAGCACCAACGCACACTCATAAGAACGTACACTGTTCATCATAGTAAGCCTCAGATATACAGTATGTGGACAAAAGTATGTGGACACGTTGAATTCAGGTGTTTCTTTTCTAACAGGGGTCTGGGATACAAAACAATAATGACTAATGGGTAAATAAAAAAAGAAATAAAATAAAAAATACTTTAGTTTTGTATTGGGATAAATATCATTGCCTTGGTTAGTTTGGTTTAAATTGTTATCTTTGCTTCAAAATGACTCAGAGATGGATTTGACTTAATTTCTGTCAACACTGATTTCTTTTTTTTTTTTTTTTTTTAACTCTTTTTATTGAAATTAGAACAATGACAATATAAAAAACCTCATATACAGTATCCAATATATGTGATGTCAGAACAAGGACATTTCACCTGCACTCATATGTACACACACACACACACACACACACACACACACACACACACACACACACACACACACACAAATAAATATAAAATAAAATACTTACTTAATATTAAAGTAATCTATAAAGGGCTGCCAAATTGAATAAAATAACTTGTGAAATTGATTTTTAAAATAAAATAAAAATATTTATATGCTCTGATGATAAATAATAATTTTCTACCACAACTAACCATCTACTTTCTTCTGTTTATAAACTATATGGACATAAATATTGGGACATGTCATGTCTACAGCTGTGAGATGTCCTGTTCATGATGATTCAAGATAAAAACATCAATATTTCCTTAAAGTATAAAGGCAGATTTTTCTTCCTCAGTGAGATGTGAAGAAAGTAGATGGTTAGTTGGGGTAGAAAATTATTATCTACAGTCAGAGCATGAAAAATATTGTAGAAATTTAGAGGTAGAACACCTAAAATCATAGTCAGGGATTAAAAAAAAAATCAATGTTGAAAGAAATTCAGTCAAAACCATCTCTGAGGCATTTTGGAAGCACTGATAATTTAAACCAAACTAACCAATGCAATGATATTTATCCCAATACAAAACTACAGGGGTTGGACAAAATAATGGAAACACCTTAAAAACATCAACAAAATATAATTTAATATGGTGTAGGTCCGCCTTTTGTGGCAATTACAGCCTCAAATCTCTGAGGTATTGATTCATACAACTTGTGAATTATTTCTAAAGGAATTTTAAGCCATTCCTCAGTTAGAATACCCTCCAACTCTTTTAGAGACGATGGCGGTGGAAATCGACGTCTTACTTGAATCTCTAAAACTGACCATAAATGCTCAATAATGTTGAGGTCTGGGGACTGTGCCGGCCATACGAGATGCTCAACTTCATTAGAATGTTCCTCATGCCATTCTTTAACAATTCTAGCTGTATGGATTGGGGCATTATCATCTTGAGGTGAAGGTGTTTCCATTATTTTGTCCAACCCCTGTATATTCTCACATTTGTCATTATTTTGTATTCCAGACCCCTGTTAGAAAACGTGTCCACTCCAAAAAACACAAAACAAAACAAAACAAAAAACAGAGGCAACAGTGCTGTGATGGCACAGTGAGACATATTTAGATAAATTTAATTTATTTATCTTATTGTAAAGTGGCTTTGAATACTTAGAAAAGCGCTACATAAAATCGATGTATTCGTTTTATTATTAAATTGTACTTGTAATCTCATTTGGTTATTATCATGCATTTATTTTTATTACTCCCCGTCTTCCTCCTTTTTTTCTCTCTCTTTTTCCTTTCTCTTCTCACTCAGTTTCAGTTACTTAATAATTATCTTTGGTCATATCCCTGATTTTCTGAGAAGCCCACGTCACAACATTCACACCACATACAATCTTACACAATGAACCACACACAAAACAGTTACACAACCAAGACGGGACATTGATTTATCCTACCTGGTTAGTCATGCATTTTGTTTCTTTTGAACATTACATGCCATATATCCTAACCCCCAACCCCCCTCCCTTCCCCCACATTATGATGACTTAATGTAAATATTGTATATTATTGTATATCGTGTCGCTTAAATAAAGGTTATGGAAAATAAAAAGAAAAAGAAAACGTATCCACATACTTTTGTCCCTATAGTGTATATTACGAGCACAACAAGTAAAGACGGACAAGAAAGCATTTTTACTTAAGGCTGTGGAAAACATACAGTAAACCCTCTTGTCAACTGTGAACTATCTGCCCTCTTTCCCCTCCCCGTAGTCGTTCTGCAGTTGTTCTGGACCGTCAACAGGCCCCAGTTTCCTTTCTGTTCTGTAAGATTCAGCACATTTGTACCGTTCAACGCTCTGCTTGTCCTTATAAGGCCTGACCGTCGGCCGATCACACAGGAAAGGACGCTTTCTGCTTCCAAACTCTGTATCTGCTGTATCATTCCTGCGCCGCATAAACCACTGCAGTTCATCTTAGTCACCCTCAGCCTAAAAACAATTTGTACACACTGTGGATTTTTAATTAGCATTCATGTTTTTATGCAGTCAGTCATTCTCCTGTTAACCGAAGCCAAGACGGGAGTGCAGGTCTGGCTGTTTTTTGTTTTGTTTTGTTTAATAATGCTGATTTGCCAGATGATAAATTTACGTCGAGGGTCTCTGGAGACGCCAGATTCTAAACCTTATCCAATTTGTGCAATGGGTAAAATTATTTAATGGGATCCGAATCTGTCAGGAAAGTAAATACCAGGCCTTTCTTTTCCTTTTCTGCAAAAATACTTAGCACAAGGAAAGTCATCACAGTCCAAAAGACTCTCACATAATTGAGCTGCAGTTAAATAAAAGTCTATTACTGGAGCAACCGACCGAGAGTTGAAAGGCAGGGGGAATTGAGAAAGTGAGAGAATATGTTAAAAGTAAAGGGTTTTAAAAGAACTAGTGTATTTTTCCATGAGAAAATGTGTGGTTTGGGGCTCTCTCCCTGTAAGCCTGTGCATAAGTCAAGTGTAATTGTGCAAATATGTGCATGTGTTTCTGCATCAGTTTTATACAAAGTAGCCTACATATTAGACGCCTTTGTAACGCATTCATTTCAGATTATCAGATTTGAGATGCGGTTGTTAGGTTCGTGTGTGTGCGTCAGCTGCCAGCGGCGCAGTCTTTGGTGATTGGACGACGCGGCGCAGTATATTCCAGTGGATTTATGGTCACCCAGAGCTGGCATTAATAATGGAGACTGGAGGAAAAATGGCCTTTCTTGGTACAGTCAGCATGCAGGAAAAACAAATGCTTCCCTTTGTCTCCTTTTCTGTCTTTACTTGTCAAACTCTGCTTTTGTTGCTGCACTTGAACTGATTAGACACTGTAAAAAAAAAAAAAAATACAATAAAAAGAAATCAGACCAATGTCCCTATACGTCAGCGTCAGGTTCTATCTGAATCAATCCCCAGTTGAATGTGTGAGGTTGTCAGGTTCTGTCTTTATGTTCCAGTCCTGTGGTCTGGATGCAGATCAATCTAACAGTAGAAGTGGGCGGGACTTTCACTAGAGGAGAACTCAGCTAATTCAATCAAAGTCCAGATTTGACTTCTATCAGTAACTATATTGATATCTGTACCCGTTTACATGTTACAAGCCATCAAAATATGGACCATTATAAGTAAAGGCACATTTGTAACATTTTAAGAATTCACAAAAAATGTAAAAATCTAAATTTCTCAAAACTGTGAACAAACTTTGTAGACTTTGTGTCAGGGAAGATATGCATTATATTGGAAATTAATCCCGCCAGTAGTTTTGGAGAAGAATATTGTTGAAATCTAGACATTTGTGACCTTGAGTTTGGCCCTTCAAGGTCACTCCAGGTCAAAGGTCATGGACCGAAGTGAAAGTCCATATATGACTTCCTATCAGTGCTCAATAGTAACTATATATATACAACTATTTCCATGTTATAAACCATGAAAATATGGACCATTATAAGTAAAGGTGTATTTTTAACACTTTAAGAATTCATCAAAAATTCTAAAATCGGAAATTCTAAAATTGGTTGGAGGACCTCATGTCTTGTCTTGGCCTGGAAAAAATCCGTTACTCTCTTCACTTCTCTGATATGAAATTTGACAAAGTATGGGGCCCCCTTTTGACCTGCTTCCATAACTCAGAAACCTGTCTGCAAACGTTAACACCCAGCTCATTATCTCATTTGCTGTATCATGTGGGGCTCTAAAGGCAGTAAATTAATGGTCCTTGTCTTTCTTTCTGGGTTTTTATTTATTTATTTATTTTTTATTTTTGTCTTGTTTTGTTTTGTCTTGATTGCTGGGAGTCTGATGTTTGTTTCCTATACTGAAAAACACTGTCTTCAATAGAACAATTGTATATTTTCCTTCACACCAGAAGAATCAATAAATATATTTGATTTTAAAAAATTCTAACATCAAAACATCTCATAATTGTGTGCAATCCTTGTAGACATTACCCCAAGGATATCATATCAAATTTGAAATGTATCCGACCTGTATTTTCATCAGAGAACATGTTTGAACAAATTACTAACGAAGAAAATGAAGATCACAAAGATGACGACGCTGGACACAGTCCCTTCACAATAGCTCATGGTGAGTGAAAATCTTCTAAATACATTTTATTTTCTAATTATTACATAAATCTCCTCTGTTTAAGTGGCCAGATTATACAGAACCCATAAATGAACAGACCCATCAACCATCTTATCAAACCGACAATGACATTTTATTCCCCAATGTCATATTTAATAGAAAAATAATGATGTAGCTCTTATTGACAAGGAGGAATGGGGGAAAAAAATGAGGTTCAAAGAGAGAGAGAGAGAGAAAAATGAGATTGGGATGGAGCTGAAAAACAGCTTTATGTAGAGCACAAACAACGCTCTTAACCCTGTCTGTGATAACAAAGAGCCTCACTCCACTACAAGGTTTACAACGCTGCCGTTCTGCCGCCAGAGACGTGGGATTCGATCCCCTGCCTGGGCCATTCATAAAACACCCAAGGTAGCCCTGCTATTTCGGTTTGATAATGGCTCGGATCACGTGAACGCTTTCGAGGTCAGAGAGGGAGGGTTATGTTCCTGTAGGCATACGACGAGGGAGGGCAAAGGGGTTTTATCTGCCCCAGCATGACTAGAAAATGACAAACACAAAGCTCTGCCACCGCCATCTCTACAGTATTCTGAGTATTTTGGTTTGGATTTTGTGTGATATTTACGGCTTTAATTTTGGTACTGATCTGACAGAAAGAGGTTTATCACAAGAAAATAGAATTCTTAGTCAAAGCTGCAGCGCATTGTGGGTTTTGGTGCAAAAATCTAGCAAAAATCCTATCCTTTGTGTTTTGTATATTGGAGGAAATCTACCAGGTGATGCAGAATTTGGCTAAATACAGGTGTTAGACCAAGAGTAGAAGCTGCAGAAAGTGTCTACGTTCAGTTTCTTGTTGTAAAATACACACAATAAACTGATGTACTTTATATTTAAGTGAAATATAAATCTCCCCAGCCCCTACAAGAACAAAAAGTAGTACTTTTTAGTGACGTCGACCTTAGTTTGAGCAGAGCACATGGGTATTTCCTGGTTTTCAATGGTTTTCTAGTTCTGGTCTGGCAAGGAAACGGTGACAAAAAAGCAGGATTTACGACAGAAAACATAACAAAAGGCACCACTGCAACACATAACTGATTAAGTACAAGTTTGATGAGGAAGTGTAGAATAGTTTCCGACTTCCCTTCTGTAAATTCACGTTCAGGTTTGTTCAGGCGGCTCCTCATTGTGGTTTACATAAATTTCTAAATAGCAAAAGGCTCCACTTCAATAAATTAAAAATCAGAATAAGTTTGGACAAAATAACTACTGAACGGTCCTACTCAAATACTGCATAAAAACATAGATATACAGATCATGTTTGCATTTTATCCATCCCAATACATACAATACCTAGCATTAGCATTAGCATTAGCACACATTAAGAGCAGTGTGCTGCCACTGAAAGTGTTCGGGGATGAATTCCAGATCTACAACAGTATCGTGGTCAGGGGCACCGACATTAGAATCAATCTATATGTATACATGTGTTTTTAATGGTGGGACATTTTCCCAAACCTTCTAGCTGAGGTGGAAGTGCTAACCACTATGCCAACACCCCACCCATTTAGCTCAAGTTTAGAATTTTGGCCTTCACCATCTTGTTTTTTTTAAGAGCAAATTGTGAAACCAAAGATGTTCCGACTAAAGATGCAAGATCCCAGTAGGTAGTTGTAAACTCATCATGATCTTAGCGTCTTCAAAGGTAGACCAAAGCCAGCTCTGAATGAAGGGAGTTACATGAGGGAAGTGTCTCAGTTTACGGAATAAACAACTATTTAGTAAAAAACTGTTGGTTCCACAACAATCAGACGACTTCTGTGATGACCTGAAACATCTAATTCATAGACTAACAGATTGGGAAACCACCTGATCACATCTAAAATAAACTAAATAATAGAGCTGCACAATATATCGTTTGAGCATCGTCATCACGATGTATGTGTGCGCAATAGTCACTAGTCATCTAATTTCAAGGGTTCCTGACACACACTGCACGCAGCGATCCACCAATCACAATCATTCTTAATCAGTTTGGAGTGAGTCGCTGGTAACGACGCTGAAAAATGAGCAACGAACAAGAGAAAATCACCGTAAACAAAGACTTGGTGCCAAAAAGAAATGCAATGTCAGTTACCCGGAATTATTTCGGCTACAAGAAGGATGATATTAAAAGATGTGTTCTGTGTCAACAGTGTTTTGCAATTGTTGCCACAATAAGAGCAAACACAACTAACTTGTTTGACCATTTATATCGGCACCACACAGCTATTATATCCTCCTGGGTAGTTTTTCATATCGCAATATATGTTGCAAGGTTAAAAAAAATCGCAGTGTCAGTTTTTTCCAATATTGTGCAGCCCTACTAAATGATTATTTAGTGAGATTATTGGGTGTTTGAGATCCATTTTCGGCAAATCATGGACCGGACACATAGCTTTTTCCACCTCTTTTCATCTTTCTATCATTAAAACCAAAGGTAACAAATAAATGAACTCACCAAAAAATGCCACTAATCTCTTCCCACACAGTTAAGAAATCCACTCTGAACCACAAGACAAACTGTGGTTAACATTAAGAGAATGTTCAGTGAACATGTGACAGGCATTAAGACATTATATAAGTCCTAAATTCTTATTAATGGACCAGGAACACACTTATTAGAAGAACAAGGACTGTTTGTCTATGGTTGTACACTTTCAGAAAGTTCTTCTCCAGTGGCTTCACTCTCAGCCTGTGGTTATTGCCCACTGGATGAACCACAAAATTCAGTACAAATGCGACTAAAACAAGCACGATAAGACAAGGGGAGATTCTTCCACATGATACAAGTCCCATAAGCAAAGTGTGAAAAGTGTTCAATCCCTCCAAGAAACAAAGCTCACCTTAATTCACCCCCTGCTCCAGATTGTGAGATATCAAGCGCTGTGCCATCGTTTTATTTTCCTTCCTACGGGATGGGAAAACTGTGTTCATTGTTAGTCATGGGTCTCAGTGGGTGATACTCATGACTAATGTAACCACATACACACAGATCACGGCGCTAAATTGTGTTATGATACTGAAAAGGCTTTCTGTCTTCGCCCTCAGTCCCAGGATTCTCAATCTATTTTAAGTGTTTGAGGTGATGTTTTTTGAAGATGCATCAAGATCATTCAGGGGCCAAATATCATGAGGGAACTTTTCGCAGCTTTTGAAATTTAAAAAAAATAGAACCAATGTCCCTGTATATCACCACCATGCTCTATCAAGAATCAATAACAAGTTGAATTTCTGAGTTTGTCAAGTTCTACTGCTATGTTCCAGTCCTGTGGTCTTGATGCAGGAAATCAGTCTCCCAATAGAAGTGGGCGGGACTTTCACTGAAGGAGAATTCAACTCATTCAATCAAAGTCCATATATGACTTCTGTCATTAAGTATATTGATACCTTTAACCATTTCCATGTTACAGCCCATCAAAATATGGCCCATTAGAAGCAAAGGCAAATTTCTAAGATTTCAAAACTTCACAAAAAATGTAAAAGTCTAAATTTCTCAAAACTATAAAAATACTTTGTAGACATTCTCCTAAGGAAGATACTTTTTTTTCAGTAGTTTTTGTAAAAGAAGATTGTTGAAATCCAGACATTTGTGACCTTGGTCCTTTAAGGTCACTCAAGGTCAAAGGTCATGGACCCAAATGAAAGTCCATGGACAGTATGACTTCCTGTCAGTGATCAATAGTAGCTATATTGATATCTCTAACCATTTCCATGTTATAAGCCATCAAAATATGGACCATTATAAGTAAAAGTGAAATACTCAATATTTCAAAAATCTGTCAAAAATCAGAATTTTTCAGAACTCTCAAGAAACTTTGCAGACATTGTCCCAAGGAAGCTACATAAAAAATTTGAAAGGAATTCAATGAGTAATTTCGTCGGAGAAGATGTTTGAAGAAATTGCTAACGAAGACAACGACAAAGACGACAACAAAGACGACAACCAAGACTGCAACGAAGACAACAACCAAGATGACAACAAAGATGACGACGAACACGACAACGAAGACGACAAAGACAACAATGAAGATGACAAAGACAAAGACTATGAAGCCTTCATAATACCTCATGGCCTAATGGCCGGTGAGCTAATGAGCTAAATTAATGTGATGCTAACATACACAAAGAAGCATAATAAAATGATACAACCTTCATGGAAGGAAGAGACGGCCTTACAGTAAAGGCTATAAAACGAAATAAGTCAAAAATAAGAAAGGTTATGGGAATTGTGTAGAGGGATTTCCCCCAAATTCTATTGTGAATCACACAATGGTGTCTCTGGATGGTAACAGTGACAAGGTTAGAGAGAAAATTGGACACAGTTCAGAGGACTGGAACCTTGAACCAGAAGACAAAGAGAAACAATCCCAGAAGAACAACAAAAATGAATGTACGTATAAAAAAAAAACAGCAGAGCGTCTGCATCCAGGACCGGGCCGGACGTGGTTGTGACAGAATAGGGAATTCAGGCTCCATCAACAGGATGTGACACCAGATATTCTTTGAACTTCAGTGAGGAACATTTGGAAATGACACAGTTGAGCAGTTTGGTTTGTGTTGCAGTGCATCCAGGTGTCACATTGAGCTTCAGTGAAAAAAACACTAACACTATGTTTATTCTCTGTGTGTTTCCAGACAATCGTGGTTATAATAACTTCTAATTGGATCACAAACTTTCATTTTGTTGCTCTAATGCACGGGTTCCTAAAGTGGGGTTCATGTACCCCCAGGGGTACTTGGAAAAAGGCCAGGGGGTAAACATACATTAAATAAGTCACCATGTACCAAATACAAAAAAAAAAAAGAGAATTAATGCTGAAAAATAAAACACAATAAATACATTCATATAACAGTTTTATTGTCAGTCATCTTGTTTTAGCTTTGGCAACATTTATATTTTATATTATTCAAAATGAGTTTATTAGAGCAATTAAGTAATTATTTTTTGTTGATGAAAGGTTTGTTTATTAATTAATGACCAATTTATTTTTCTTATCAATGGAAGAGGGCACTTTTCAGTTTATATTTTGCTCAAAATTTACTTTAAAAAATGTGTTTTTAAAAAAATATATATACTACAGTTAAATATATGTTGTTTGTATACAAAGTTGTGAAAATATAAACAGACACCTTTGGCACAGGAACAAATTTTGCCTCATTTTTTTCAATCAAAAACCAAAGCTATAAACTACTTACTTTTACTTATATAATTCTACATAGAAAACCTGTACAGTTAATATGACATCAATGTGAAGTCCAACTCAATATTAAATTATTTCCACATTAGAGACACAAAAACACCCTCATTCTATTTTTGTTTCCCCAGATTTATGAACCTCATCGAACCCTGTGAACTCTGACATTTCTTTCCACGCTGCCCACAACCTTTATGACATATAAACGACAGCTGTGACTAAGGATACAGATAAATAACGGCTTCCCAAACATCAGCGTCAGGTCAGTGGTTCAGATCTGGATGGGAAAGTGGATGTTTACTTCTCCCTTAACAAGGAACATCAACTTACCCTTGAGCAAAGCACTTAGTGTCCAGATTGTTGCTGCTGAGGCCTGGACTTCTGTTATATTTAAAGAATACTCTAAAAAGTGTAGCACAACAAGGACCATGGACTCCACAGATGCAGGCAGGAGCATTAACCCTTAGATCAGTGGTTCTCCACTCTTTTTGAACAAACACCCATTAATGGCATCAGGAGCTTCCTGCCACCCCCCCATCCCCGAAAAAAAATTGCGACCACTATAGACCTGTTTGCGGAGGACTTGGTGGTGGGTTATACAGCTCAGTAGGTAAAGCCCCCCCTCACCTCATCATTGGCCACCTGATGCCCCCCGAAAACAACTTTGCAACGGGGGTGGGGGGAGGAAAGTATGGTAGTTTAGTGAGTATGTGGCTCTGTTATACGTCGGACATGAGCTCCTTACACTGGGAGGGGGGGGCGAGTGATGTATAATATTGTAAAGTACAACAGTAACTAACACCCCTCATTTGTGCCTGAGCACCCCCCTCTCAGCTTTCTCATTCCAAACGCCCCCCAAAGATGTCCCAATGCCCCCCCCCCATTGAGAAACACTGCCTTAGATGCATAAGTGGGTCCAAATGACCCAGTGAGGTTGTTTAATTGTAATATTTTTGTAATGAAAAGTTACTATTTCATATTCCAGTTATTCCTCAAAACCATGTTTTTAACATCATGACATTTACATTTTTAACTGACCTGTTATAGATTTTATGAAATTTTAGTTTTTGTCATATGACCCCAAGCTTCCATAGGCAGGTCAAAATGACCCACATCCATTTACAATGGAATTATATCTGAACCTTTGATTCATTCTACGTTCATTCATTCTACAGCAAAACCAAAAGACTCACTCACTCACTCACTCACTCACTAAATGGATGTTGACATTGTTCTATTGCTATTATATAATATCTATTATATACTATATATACTTTACTTTCAAAAGTTGTTAACCCTTTAAGCGCTAAATCGCAATATTGAAACACGCAACATAAGTGAATGAAACAGACAGCTTTTTGAAATCTGGATATCAAAATTAAATATTTTGTGGAAAAACAAACAAACAAAACAAAGAAAAAACTGGCACTTAAAGGCTTAAAAATGTTTTTGAAAACTAAAAATATTTTAAACATGCATTCTTTTGTGGACCAAAATAAATGTAAATGATTATCTTTAACATGAGAAAACAACAAAAGTGGCATAAAAACAAACTGATCTGAACACGGGTCATTTTATACCCATTTATGGAAGAGTGGAGGGTCCAGATACTCGTACATCTAAGGTTTAAATATGAGCGATGTATGTTTAATCACACAGCCCGACGCCATTAGTGAACTGTAAATGAACACATATTTAATACTAGACGAATGCCTTTCATAATAATTAAATCCTATAATGAAGGCTGTGTCACACCGCCCACCATAGCGATGGGTTTGTGTACTTTGTGTGTACATAACTGTGAATGTGTACGCTACAGAAACAGCACCCTGTTGATATAGCTCCCCCTCTCCTCAGGGGGAAAGTCTGTTGTTGTTGTTGTCGTCGTCGTTGTCGTCTTCCAAAATGCACACACACCCACCCACTAACGCACATCGACACTCACTTGGAGACAAACTTGTGGTTGTGGCTGTAGTTGCGTGATAATTGTTTTTAGGCAAACATAATTCCGCTAGTGGAGACAGCTAACCCATAACCATGAATCAATGAGATGGTAATGGAGTCATAGGGGGGAAAAAAAAAAAACTGAAAAAAAAGAAAGAAAAGAAAATACTGCGGTGACATTGCACAAGCAACGCTCTCTTTGTCTTTTTCTATTAATCTGCTTTTGCCTCTCGCTCTGCACTTCTGTTCCCGTTTCTTTTACTTTTCATAGTCGTTGAGAAAATACGGCGAAAAATAAAAACGTCTTAAGGAAAAACAAACAAACCAATAAAAGCGAAATTGAATTAGTTTGCCGTCGGCTGACCTCCATAACCATTACTTCTCCCCCGTTCCTCCCACAGAAAGCCAGCCAGGTAAATAATCGCCCCTGCCGTAATTAATAAATGCATCATCTCTAATGAGAGGGGCTTGTTAGACGCTGGTTCCACTGCTACTGGTCTGTTTTTCTTTTGATTTTTTTTTTAACCCGTTTTTTTTTCTTTTTTTCAGCGTCTAAACTTCAAACGTAATTTCCACCTCTGAAGCATGCTAATTGCTCTCCCTCTCTGCTTTATAAACATCAACAAAGTTTTCTCATTTGGAGGCAGAGAGTGCTGTAATGTGTGGCTATCGATCGCAGGGGAAGGAGATTGCCCCTGGCTGGTAACAAACCAAATGACTTTTAGATCTGAATTAAAGTGGGGCAGGTATAACTTTGGCTGAACGCATTATATGAATCCAATGCAGAGATAAATTCTAAGTTGGGCCCCATTCTTTCCTATTTTTACTCTCTAGATAAAAAGAGACGTCTTTTCTTGGTTAATTGCTATTTCAATTGAACCTGAGAATGCATTTAAACGTGTAATTTTGCTTTTACAACAGTGGTACCTTTACTAAACGGTTAAATAAATCTGTTTAGTGCTCGTCTTTTAACTCCCACGGGGTCAAGGCCAGACGTTGGAAACATTTGCAACATCTGATGAGCCTTTTTTTTTTTGCCCAGAAAATTAAAAAAAAAAAATCCATCTGACAAATATATTACTTATATGTTTGACCTTAAGGTTAATACTCTGGGATCATCTATTTACTATGTCAAAAATGAGTAGATGTTTTAATGTATTTATCAAATTGCAGAACTACTAATGTTTAGTAACAGCAGAAAAGCAACAAAATTATTATTAATTACGTCAAATAACTTACAAATAAACAACATAAGGACCCAGTTTTACTAAAAATACCTCTACTTTCAATTATGGTTGTATATATATATATATATATATATATATATATATATATGTATATGTTTGTTTGTTTATTTGATGAGGAAAATGCGTATTAATGAACACTCAGTACAAATAAAAACATAACTTTGTGTAAATATACCGGGTTTAGCTGGGAGCTCTTTCCCATCCGTAGTCCTCAACATTTAAAAACAGACTAAACATACAATACAGTGTATACAACACATTATTATATAAAAGTGTACGTCATACTTGTTAGGGCTGTGCAATTAATCGAAATTCAATTACGATTTCAATTATTACACGCAACGATTACAAAAATTATGTAATCGAGAAAAAACGATTATTAATTTTGAGTTGTTTAATTCACGCATACGCAAGCTACCATGAGCTGCTCAGCCCCGCCCCCCTCTAAGCTACAGCTGCCAGCTAGCCGGCAGGTCCACCCCAAGAGGACAGTTGTACCTAGCGGTCTGGAAAAATAGCAGGAGAATCGCAGCAGAAGTGCTTGGTAAATAAAAAAGGCAAGTCAAATTCAATTGTATGGAATCACTTTGGGTTTGATGAAGAGCAAAAACCCATTACGTGCAAAAAGTGTTTCGTAGTTGTGTCCGCACCGACCGGTAACACAGCAAACCTTTTTAACCATCTAAAGTTTAACCACCGCCACCTTTATCATAATCTTATGAAAAACTAAAACACATAAAAAAAACTCCGTCTACAACTTCGTCCGCAATGCGATCTTCAGTCTCCGAATCTCTTTACGCTGCAACTCCCGTATTAACCAAACTGAAACCTCACGACACGTCACTGAATTTACTATGTTTCATACTACACTGAACATACTTGAATTTATAATTTGCACTTTACGTGAGTTTTTTTTTTTTTATTGCTCCAGTTCTATGGCAAGTCTACAGCAGTTTAATTCCAGTGCACTATTTGTTTACAAAAGGAAACATACTTGAATTTACAGTACACTTATTTGCATTCAAAGATTTTTTTGTTTTGTACAAAAGTGAACATACTTTGTTTTAGTGGTTAAAAGCTTTATTTATATTTAAAGAGTATATCTTACATTGTTTTGCAAGAAAAAAATAAACAACTTTAAGGTTAACAAATAATCGTTTTTAATAATCGTGATTTCAATTATTGCTAAAATAATCGTGATTTTTTTTTTTTTCTATAATCGAGGAGCCCTAATACTTGTTTAAGTTTTTTGAGCTGATTTAGGATACTTTTGGTGTGCTGAATCCAAAAATCACATTAATTTTGCTCAATCAGGTCAACTTTCTGAACTATGCTACATATTGGCTTTTTAACATTTTTGCTTACATTTATGGGCATTTTCACATCATATGATACAAAATTCTTTCATATTTCTTGCAATAAACGAGTTCTGAAGATTTTACTTTTGCCAATTTATGATTAATGGTTTTTTTTTTTAATATTACAGGTGAATGAAATGGCTTCGACTAGAAGATCTTGCAAAAATAAGCCAGACGTATTCTGCTACATCTGCGGTGAATACACCATTGTACCTAACAGGAATCAAGTCACAAGTTTCATCAAGTGTGCTTACCAATCTTATTTTAGTATTAATTATTATATTTTGTGAGAAGATCAAATTTTTCAAAATCAAATTAGCAAAAAAAACCTGACCTGATTGAGAAAAACAGATGTCATTTTTGGATTTAGTGGTACAAAATGGTCCTAATTCAGTTGAAAAAACCTTGACAACTTGCAAAAAACATTTTTTTGTAACCCAGTGTTATAAATAGAATAAATACAAAATAAAACTGCCAAGAAGAATAACTACTGAGATGGAAATGAAATGCTGAGCAGACATAACAGGTGTTCACAGGTTTGATTAGATTTTAACCTTTTTTTTTTTTTTTTAGCTCTTTTTTAAATGTAGAAAAGGTGGAGATTTCACGAATAGTCATTGGGGACTATTCCAGCTCTTATTGCCTATAACAGAGATGGTGTTTCATGTTACTTGTTTCTGTGATTGATCATTGCTTACAACTATTATTATCTCTATAAGTATTTCTGATTCGGCCAACATTTTTGGGAGTATATGCAGAAATATGGTATATGATTCAAGTAAATTAATAATTATGAATATATACAGCTAGTTCCACAACTCACTATTTCATTGGACGCCCTTTAGCTTTGATTACACACATTTGTCGTGGTATTGTTACAATAAACTGTAACATCACAACATTTATTTCTGTCATTTTTTGGGACCGACGTTGCTGAACATAGACCTGACCGACTGAATCAACCCCAGATCATAA
The DNA here is from genome assembly GCF_902148855.1 of Sphaeramia orbicularis. Taxonomy (NCBI): domain Eukaryota; kingdom Metazoa; phylum Chordata; class Actinopteri; order Kurtiformes; family Apogonidae; genus Sphaeramia; species Sphaeramia orbicularis. The sequence goes on along the minus strand of NC_043977.1, from coordinate 6,312,664 downwards.
CACTGCCACCAAAGGCCTGTTCTGTAGGCACTAGGCATGATGGGTAATCGAAACAGGTTACCGTGGCACCAATTGGCAGAGGAAATATACAGCATTAATATGATGTGTGAGTTTATTTCTACTGATTAAAACAAGAGAAAAGTACTGTTGACATCACTAAAGGCATGTGAAAGCAGCAAGTTTAGTTATAAAAGACATAAAACGACAAGAATGAGTTGAAGGATGTAAGAACATGAAAACAGTATGAACACCAGACAAAAATGACACAAGACGGATTTGATGAAAACACAAGAAAAAAAATTGCAGAATAAGATGAAAAGGCTGGAAAGTTAGAAAAAAGAGACTTTGATGTTTTGACTCAGCAAAATAAAAAATGCAGATCTACTGCAATTCTTGTTTCATGCATTTTTATCCAAGGCCCAAGGAGACAGTGAAATATTTTTAAGATGTAAAAAGCTAGAAACCAAACGATTAGAGGATCTGGTTAGTGTTAAAATAAAACACCCAGTAGAGACTGATAACTGGATAAAACCCCAATAAAACTGTCTACAGCCAAAACAACTGAGAAATATTGATACAAAACATTCAGGAAGATTAAAATACTTTCAACAACTAAAAGAAAAGCACAAAAGTTGAATCCAGATGTTCAGAACTCTACTTATCTGTATTAGCTTTAGAGGTGACAGCACAGCACAAGCAACTACAATAAAAGAAACGGTGTGGAGTCTTTTTTCTACGAATGAGGCTACGTCCAGACGACAACACTTGTGGTATTATTCTTTTGTGGATTCAAAAAATCCGTCCATACATGTATCGTTTCAAGAAATATCTGCGTCCAGGTGAAAAACTGGGTTCAAACGGTGTAATACGTAAGCCACACCTACATGTAGCACTGTACACAAATACAGACAGAGCCTATGGCAGGATACATTCAAACCACAGAAGAATGCACTGAGCATGTGCAAGAGGTTACCGTACTTTCTGGACAATTGGCTGCACCTGACTATAAGCCACACCCACACTTCACGCTGTCATCTCCAACGTCTCACCATCGCTTCATTGATGCCAAGCTTAAATGCAGCAGCTCTATTTCCTTCTTCCACAGCCAGATCGATTGTTAGCCCGTGAAACATACATTATTATCATTGTTTGAGCCGCACAGCTTGTGAAAAAAGTAGCGGCTTATAGACCGGAAATTACAGTATGTCCGGGGTTTACCGTGGTACTATGGCATCATCGTTTCCACACAGTGGTGTTGTGCCAATCCATACGACAACAACAGGGCAGCATTGGGAGATTTTTCTGCTCTTGGACCCTGTTGAGCCGCATTAAGTAATAAATTCCCATTATGTAATAAAAGTTCAAAATGTAATAAGAATGTCACGTCATCTTGTAAAAAAGCCGCATTATGTAATAAACTGATGCATTTTGTAATAAACTACCTCAATGCATTATGTAGTAATTTTTTTCATATTATGTAGTAAGTTATTACAATTTGAGAAGTTTATTACAAAATGTACTTGACACATTTTTATTTTCAGGAAAATGTAATGTGCTAAATTAATCTTTAAACTGTGTGGTTAAAGTTCTGATTACACTGGGTTACAAAAAAATGATTTTTGCAAGTTGTCTAGGTTTTTTCAACTGAATTAGGACTATTTTGCACCGCTAAATCCAAAAATGACATCTGTTTTTCTCAATCAGGTCAGGTTTTTTTTTGCTAATTTGAGTTTGAAAAAATTGATCTTCTCACAAAATTGATTACATTTTTGTGACTTTATCAGTGAATTTTTTATATAGTTCTCACCCAAAATAGGTTTTAAGAGAAAAAAAATCATTTTCTAACAGGATTCCTGTTAGGTACAATGGTGTATTCACCGCAGATGTAGCAGAATACGTCTGGCTTATTTTTGCAAGATCTTCTAGTTGAAGCCATTTCATTCACCTGTAATATTAAAAAAACTATTAATCATAAATTGGCAAAAGTAAAATCTTCAGAACTCGTTCATTGCAAGAAATATGAAAGAATTTTGTATCATATGATGTGAAAATGCCCATAAATGTAAGCAAAAATGTTAAAAAGCCAATATGTAGCATAGTTCAGAAAGTTGACCTGATTGAGCAAAATGAATGTGATTTTTGGATTCAGCACACCAAAATTATCCTAAATCAGCTCAAAAAACTTAAAACAATAAATTTGTTGTTGACTAGTGTTATATTACCTGTAGCTCCTGTGACTAATTTCTTCTAAATTGCTCTGAAATGATATTAATTTGGATTGTTATGACATCATGAACCATGTTATTACATTTTTTTAAAAATAAAAATGTGTCAAGTGCATTTTGTAATACATTTCTCAAATTGTAATAACTTACTACATAATGTGAAAAAATTTATTACATAATGCGTTGATGTAGTTTATTACAAAATGCGTCAGCTTATTACATAATGCGGCTTTATTACAAGATGACGTGACATTCTTATTACATTTTGAACTTTTATTACATAATGGGAATTTATTACATAATGCGGCTCAACAGACCCATTCTCTAAAAATACAGTTTCAGGGTATCAACGACGCCGGTGTCATGTGGACGAAAAGCCAAAACCATGTTAACCCATAAAGACCCAAACAACCACTGTCAACCAAAACCATCTACTGATCTAAATGTTTAATACCTGTTGATCCACTAATCCTATCAATACATGTACATAACTGGTGTAATATACAGTTATTCATCTTTTCATGGTCATTTACATCATCAGGACTCTAAAACAGATGTTACTATGTCATTAAAAAAAGCAAAAATAATGTGTTATGTTGTAGAAATTCATGTACTGTTCTTTTTTGACAAATTTAATTTATTTTGTTATCAATAGTGCACATGGCAATTGCTATTTTGTCTTAATCATCATTATTTATTAATGTATTTGCTCGGATATTAGTTCCTTGTACACAAAAAACGTTTAATTTTTTCTTCTGCACAAAACAAATGAATGAATGAATGAATCAGATATGACCCATTTGGACGTTCAGAGGCTCTGTAGTTACCATGGAAACACCGTCATCTTCTACAACATTGATTCAACAGTAAAACCCATGGAGTTGGATCAATGACAGTAGACGGACACACATTTGCTTTTGATGTCTTTGCTGAAAAACTCACTTTTTCTTCAGTTTTTTTTTTTTTTTTCCTGTTTCTTATATAATAACCCTCAACTTTAGTCTGAGCTTTTATGAACATCTACATGATCAGTGAATTAAACATAGGAAAATACCTGATTTTCACTGAAAAAAATGCAAAACACAGGATAATATTATAATAAATGGTGATAAATCACCTAAGAAATGTTAAATATAGAGAAAAATTTATTTTGGAACTGACACAAAAGTAACACTGGGTCTTTATGGGTTAAACTTTTGCTGATTGACATAATTTATTTGTGTACAAGGCGTGAAAATCAAGTAAAAATGACCAAATCAAGAGTGTAGATTGGAATAACGTGTACTGACTGTCCTACCTGATGTACAAGTATACCGTTTATTGCTCTAATTCACTTGTGGCCTGGTGTATATTACTGAACTAACCAATTCTATAAACACATATTTATTTAGAACTGTTTTTTTTCGCTCACCGTAATAAAGGTCTAACAGCAACTGGTTACACATAAGTGAAAAACCAGCTATGTTCAACTAAGCTGAATTGGGCTTTTAAGCAGCACGGTGCGGCAGTTAAACTGTGATGTGCAGCAATAAACCTATCCATTTGTCATAGCAGATTAATTTCAGCTCCATCGTGAAAAACTCATTTTGGTTGCTTGAATGACTTTTTTTTTTCCCCCCCTCAAAAAGCCACGGAGGCTTAAATGTCATGGTGACAAGAAGTGGCGAAGTTGTGTCACATTCAGGAGGCTGGTTTTACAGCTGCGAGGCTGGTTTTTGAGGTAAAAAGAGACTTTAGAATGTACTGTACTCGAAGTTAATGGTGCTAATTAAGAGGTATTTGCATTAAATGGATTTGAAAGGAGACAGGATGATGGACTGATCTCATATTTCCTGATTTTTGTCCTCAGAGTGTTGTTGAAGTTAGCAGCAATTAAGTGTACGTAGTGGTGAGCAAACTGCTAATGTGTATGGTACAGTGGTTCTGTGTAGTACTGATACATAACGCGAACCATTAGGGGGCAGTCTGGTACCAAAACACACTTACTTCTACCAAAACCACAAACAAATCAATGCTATGGAGCCACAGACTATATCAGTCACTGAATAAAGTATAAAGCTCATTGTTTCCACACATCTGTATTATGGTATCATCAAGTTTTCTTCTTTAAATTAAAACTCATACACTGTAAGCCTGGAATTTGTATTTACTAAAATGCTTTAATTACAATGCACTTAAATGATTTAAGTTTTATGATGTCACTATAAAATGTTCAGTATATTCTACTAATTTGTAGACATAGTTGAAAGTACGAAAAAGTTTAAGTTGAATGGAATTAAATCACTCAGTTTTAGTCATGACCACACCTTTTTATCTGTGCATTGCATTGTGGGTATTGGGCATGTTGTTGAAAATGTGTTATTTTTATGTGCAGGGGTTCAGCGGGGTTGTGGTGTTAGTGTTAATTTAGATTTAATGTGTGTATGGCAGTGTTTATTGGCCTTTTTGGGTTTGTTTTTGTATTTTTGTAGAGCTGCACCATGAGTCAGAGCCAGAGGAAGAACTATGGCTTTCCTGTTCATCTAAGAGCGTTATTGTACAATAGAAATTTTAATGTCTTGTCAAATTAAAAGCACTTCCTGTACTGGCAAATGATATTGAGCTAACTTCCATTCATGCTACAATATAGTAAGTTGAATAATTTCATAACTATTTCGGTCAGGAATAGGACTTTGAGTTTGATGAACTTAAAAAATGTTGTTTAATCAATGATAAATTAATCTGGCTGCATTTGAGAAAATTAGTCAGTGTAAGGTAAAATGCTGAGTTGAATGGTTGGATAGTGGGGTTGATTTTACAATAGATTTAAAGTACAAATAACTTGTCTTCTTGTGTTTTCTACTTAATAGTTTAAGTTCAATACTTTTAGCATTAAAGTTGAACCTACTTAAACCAGTTGATTAGTCGATCATTACTCAAATCATTTAAGTGCAATCACTTGCCTCAAATTTTTTGAGTAAACTCTACTTCTCCGGGCTCACAGTGTAGACACTTCTCATTACTAAAGTATATTAAACCAAACTAAACAATGGTTTTATCAGACAAAAACTAGGTTAAACCAGTACAAAAGATGGTGAAACTAAACAAAAAGATGTTAAAACAGACAGAAAAGTTTGTAAAATAAGTCTAAAAGATTGTAAAACCAAACTATTTAATGGTTAAATCAGACTTAAAGACGGAAACGGCTGGAAGGAGGCGGAGCTCCAGCCGTTTCCGTGTTGTGTTTGTTGAAGCCGTATGACATCATATGGCTGCCCTGCTGCTGCTGCTGCCAGGCAGCTTTGCAAGACTCCGCTTCCCACAATGCACGTCGCGACAAAATTCTGAAGATGCCCGAGTTACCTACTGGCTCTGTTTGTAAACAAATGGTTTGTTTATGGTGGATGACACTTCGAAAATTGTTCACCGTGAGGGAAGAGATTCAGGTGAGTAATCACAGAAAGACTTACGGATTCGTGATCCTGAGGATATGACAGGTTTTACAGATTTGATGAAAAATTGGTGACAAAAGTCGCTTTTAATTCATGCAATTTGAGGGTCAATGGAAAAGTGACTAGTGCAAATAAATTCACTTCAATTCACTCGGCGGAACTTCACGACTCTTCTAAACACTAATGATACTTCAGATAATTTTTTAAAATATTCCTTTGTAGAAATACTACGTGTAGCCTTTTAAGGTGATATGGCAAAAATATCAGCCACGTCAGAACAAAATCTTAATCCTGTCAAAGGATTCAGACGGAGCATGAACATGAACCAGAATGGGAGGTGATTCCTTGTAGGTTCACTGTTGTCCCAGGTGTGTTTTGGATCCTTCTGCAGCTGTTGCAGTTCATAAGTGGATCTGTCAGGACGTGATTATGATTGCGCGACTTGAAAAACAGTACCTGCAGGGTTGACGAGCGAGTAAAACCTCTACTTATCTCCTGTGCGTCTCATTGTCAGTGAAAAGTGGATGGTATCAGTCGTACGGGTTTAATGCCCACAGGAGTCGTTCACGTCAAAGAGCACCTCACGGCTGACAACTACCTGAGCCTTGATCGTGAGACAGACGCGATAAAAGCATGAGGAGAGCTCAGAGGGAATACGAGGTCTCCAAACACATACACAAAATGTAGACCAGGGGTGTCAAACATGCGGCCTGTGGGCCAAAACTGGCCTGACAAAGATTCCAATCCGGCCCAAAGTGCAAAAATTACACTAAAGATTTTAACAATCCAGACCAATATGATCTCAAGTAAAATAATAACATAATAACCTAAAATAATGACGACTCCAAACTTTCCTCTTAGTTTAATGTGAAAAAAAGAACATTACACTATGAAAACATTTACATTTACAAATTATCTTTCAACAATAAAATGTGAATAACCTGAACAAATATGAACAACCTGAAATATCTAAAGAAAATTATGTTCAATTTTAACAATATTCTGTCTGTTATTAAAGGTTTTGTGTATGTGTAGATCCACTGTGATCTGTAAATTATGTTAAAAACAAACTGAGACATAATATTGTAGAAACTGTTCTTATTTTAGTTCCAAACTCCAAAATTTGAACAATATTCTGCCCATTACCAAATGTTTGTGTAACATTATGTATAATGCACATGTATAAATGATAAGTTGAGGCATAATGATATTAACCCATAAAGACCCAGTACTACTTTTGTGGCAGTTCTAACATATTTTTTGTCTATATTTAACTTATTTTGAGTGATTTATCACCACTTATTCTAATATTATTCTCTGTATTTTGTGTTTTTTCAGTGAACTTCAGGAATATTCCTGTCTTTAATTCATCTGATTATGTAGATGTTCATAAAAGCTCTGATTAAAGTTGAGGATTATTATATCAAACACGGAAAACTGAAGAAAAAGTGTCTTTTTCAGTCCAATCGATCATTAACTGAACATAAACCCAGTGTGTCCATCTACTGTCAGTGATCCAACTCCATGGGTTTTACTGGTGAATCAATGTTGTAGAAGATGACGGTGTTTCCATGGTAACTACGGAGCCTCTGAACGTCCAAATGGGTCATATCTGATGACCATGAAAAGATAAAGAACCGTATTTTACACCAATTATTTACATGTATTGATAGGATTAGTGGATAAACAGGTATTAAACAGTTTAGATCAGTAGATGGTTTTGGCTGTTGGTGGCTGTTTGGGTCTTTAAGGTTAAAACTGAACTTTTTTTTTCTTATAAAATGTCCGTTTTTTCAGGTTGTTCATATCGGTTTTATACAAGGATAGTTTGTAAGTGGTTTGTAAATTTTCATAATTTAAAGTTTTTTATTGCACTAAAACAAAGAGAAAAATTGGAGTTGTCATTATTTATAGGTTATTATGTTATTATTTTACTGGTCTGATCCACTGAGTTTGACACCCCTGGTCTAGAGGCTCTGCTGGTTATATTACAGTGAACTACTAGAGATGGAGATAAATATCAGGGAACTATAACAACAGAGCATTCCACTGTTGATGCATGTCATTTGACCTGGTAGATAAATAATTAGTGGAATCACCTGTGTTAAGTGAACAGGTGGGTCCAATACATGGCAGGACTTTTACTCTGTGGAGCTGGGATTTCCCACCTCTGGTTGTTTCCATATGTTTGGTGGTCTTACCCTGTGTGCGTCGTTTTCATGAGCCCTGCGTCGTGGGTCCAGTTCTTCATAAGGCGGAACCATCCCCTCCCTCCTCGCCTGCTGATATTCTCGTCTTAGTTGCTGGATTCTGTCCACGCTGCTGCACAGAGAGAACAGAGAAGCAACAAAACAGATTAAAACAACAAAAAACACACAGAGGAACAAAAGCAACAGCGCTCACAAACAGTCTGAAAAACAGCATCATTAGCACTGGACACGAGTAAAGCTGGCTTCGTTTCAGAGTCATGGGGGCGACAACCACAGTTTGAAAGTGACGAGGGAGTATCTTAAAGTATAGCAACCACTAGGATCTGAAAACTACAGGCGTTAATTGTCTTTCATTAAAAATGTCAACTTCACCCCAGAGCAGAGGTGTCAGACTCAGTTTAGTTCAGGGGCCACATTCTCCCAATATGATGTGAAAGGGATCAGACCAGTAAAGTAATGACATAATAACCGTAAATCATGTCAACTACAATTTTTTATTTTATTTTATTTTTTATTTTACCTTTATTTAACCAGGAAAACCTCATTGAGATTAAGAATCTCTTTTTCAAGAGTGTCCTGGCCAAGACGGGCAGCAGTACATTAAATAGTTACAGACAGACTTTCATACATAAAACGAATACATAAAAAGCGCATAGACAAGTCAAACCTTCCAAAGTCAACTCTGAAAAAAGTGTTCATGAAATGTAGACAAAGTGCATCAAGTAAAACATCTGCAGCCAGATGTCTCCCTCTCTAAGTCATACAACATCGTCTTAAAAGTGTCCAACGAAACCAGAAGCTTCAGTTTCAGGTCTTTTTGTAGTTCATTCAGGTGAATGGGGCCGCATACCTGAAGGCCTTTTTCCCCTGTTCAGTTCCAACTTTAGGAACAGACAACAAGAAAAGATCCTGAGAACGCAGATTATAAGCGTCTGTGGTTCTCCGACTGATGTAAGTCAGAAGGTAGGATGGGAGCAGACCCAGAATAGACTTATAAATTAAAATACACCAATGACTCAGTCTGCGAGCCGACAAAGAAGACCATTCTACACGATCATAAAGCAGACAATGATGGGTAAGAGATTTAAAACTGGTGATGAACCTCAGAGCTCCATGATACACAGTGTCCAGTGAGCGTAAACTATGGGTGGAGGCATGCATGTACAAGACATCACAAACTTTTCTCTATGCTTTCGAGTGAAAAAAGTAAAATTAAATGATGAAAATGTTTACATCTACAAAATGTCCTTTAAAAAATGTGAATAACATGAACCATGAAAAAATAGGACCAAGGCTCCTGTCGTCCAACGGCATATTTAAAGACATTAATTGACATTCATTTGACCTTTTAAGATCACTCTACGTCAAAGGTCACGGCACTAAATGAAAGCCCATATGTGACTTCTCATCTATTCCCAACAGTAATTCTATCAATGTCTTCAACTGTTTTCAAGTTAAAGCACATTGACATTTTTTCTATTATAAACCAATGGGGATTTTTCAAGTTCAAAAATTTGTACAAAAAAATTTAAAAAATCAATATTTCTTGATTCCTTGAACAAACTTCATAGACCTTGCTCCATGGAACCTCTGCTATGAATTTCAATTGACTGTGGCTGATGGTTTTAGAGAAGTTTCTTGATAAATTGTTTATGAATGAACGACAGACGGACGACTGACACCAACAGTCCACTGGACCTTCAGGCCGTTGGATTAAAAAGGGAAATTTCTTAATTAGTGGATCAACAGGTATTAAACATTTTTGATCAGGAGATTGTTTTACTCAACAGTGGCTGTTTGGGTCTTTATGGATTAAAGACATGCATCAAACCAATGTGGGTTTCCAGTTTTAGTTACTGTAGTTAAAAATCTGACTTCACCACCTTTCAGCGGTCTAATGATCAGTGAATGTACTTTCCATCTGTAATCTACTGGCTGGTGTAAGTTCTTCTGTTCTTGAAGGCTGTATAATCCCACCTGCATTCATACACTGTACATATGTATGAGAGCACCCACACAAGTGCACACAAAGATCAATGCCCTGATCATTCTGATTGCCCACATGTTTATCTGTTTTCAATCCTTTCTCTTCTTCTTTTGCAGAAAGCAAGAAAACAAATACATCAATCACTCTATGAATCTGCTGCTCTGTCAACAGAGGAAATCTACAGTGTATCACCAGTGAACCCTGGGCTCTGCTGTGAGTCATGCACGTTCACGTTATCTGCACACCCACACATAATGGAAATATGGAAAGTCATATAATGCACATATGTATGTGAATGCATCATTAGAACGGCACTGTGCAATTTCAAGTTGATGGAAGGAGGAAAAATGCATCAATGCACCACGAGGCAATTTATGAAGAGGCAGAATAAGCCATACATGCCCTTTCCTCATGCTTTCAAGACATCCCGTCGATAAAACCGCGTATCTTTGAGAGTCTGCACAATAGTTTTCAAGATTAACTTCATGAATTGCATCACTACTGAATACTCAATGACATGATGGTGAATGATAGAAATTTTGATGAAATGGAATGATAGAAATATTCATGTTGTTAAAGCGGAAAATCCCGCTTAAAACCAGATTCCAGGTTTTTGAACAAGTGACAAAACAAGCACTAAAGTACGAAACCCAAAAATGCATCTGTATTAACACTGTTCTGTGGTTTAGCAGCGTTTGTGGTTGTACATCTTCTCACTGACTGACTATTCAGTGAGTCAGTCTACACACATACAATAAACAACAGATTAAAACTAATCTACTTTATTTCCCACCACTGTGTCACACATTCCACAGTGGTGACTGTGAAGTGGGAAAAACACGAATTACAACATTACAGACCAAAGCTATGCTAATAAACGGGTTAGTAATACAATGACATGACACTTTCAGGATGGGAGTAGAGCAGACTAACAAAAGGACTGTTCATTCCCATTTCAGACAGAAAGACGCGATTTCAACTCAAACTAAGGCAAAAACTGACAACAATTTCAAGGTAATTAGTTTATACATAAATGCTAACACTAACATTAATGCTAACGTGAACACTAACATTGATACAAACTCTAATGTTAATTCTAACACTAACACTGATATTAATGTAAAATTAACATGAATACAAATTCGTTTACTAACAGTAACACAAACGCTAACCCTAATGCTAACATTACATTAACATTAACACTGACTCTAGCTCTAACACTGACACTAACACAAATGCTAACACTAACTGTAATGCTTTAACATTAACTCTAACATTGATATTAACTCTAATGCTAACTCTTCCACTAATGCTTCGTTCCAGACCACCTGTAACTCACGGTTTTCTGACCTTCTACCAGTGAAAATGCACTGGAATGCCAGTCAAACCAGTGACTTCCCACCCATGAACTCGTACTAGATTGATGTACTCCCAGATCCACGCTCTGAAATCACATAGCCTGTGAAACAACAATAGCAGCCCCCATGGATGCTGTGTTTATGCAAATTGTTTATTAAAACAAGGTATTGCTCTAATGTTATTTAACCACAAATCTTCTGCATAATCAGCAGCTGCTCTAGCGTTAGCTAGTTTTCAGTCCACTGAGTGCAAGACTAAATTAATACAGGATATGTATCCAAATGTACAAATAATGTAACATAAAAGGTAGAACAGCTTCTCTTGCCTTATGCACCATTTTTACTCCTCTGTTTCCCTCAAATAAGCACAGAGCAAACACCTTTGGCAATAGAAATGATTGTAAATGAGCATAAGCCCCGTACAGTCCACCATGCTGGTTTGTTTACATCGAGCTACCACAATTCCCTTTGGTGTGACTTGCCTGGAACACTACAAAGTCACGAGTCGTGGCTTGAAGTTGTGACTTACGGGCTCAAAAACCTGCCTGGAATGCAGAATTACACTGACACTAACATTAACATACTGTACAACTGAATGTAAAGCTAACCGTGATATTAACTCTAATGCTAACTGTAACACTACTGCTAACATTAACACTAATACAAAGGCTAACACTAACAATACTAGTAATGCTAACACTGATACTAATACTAATGTTAACAGTAACATTAATACTGTCACTAATGCTAACGTTAACCCAGCGTTATCCATGTTTTACTGAATCCTAACAGATAGTTGAAGCTGTGTATGATACATTTACCTCCACCTCTTTAAGGCCACCTTGGTTTCGCCAAAATCTTCATCTACAGGGTATATTTTCTGCAGCTAAAAACAGGAACTGAAAAACTGAACTGCAAAGCACTTAAACCAAATGATGAAGACTTTGCTCAGTGACGCCAAAATGTATTCCACAGTAAAGCTTTTATGATCTTATCCTAGAGCAGGTGACTCCATTTACTTGTGCTTTTAGAGTATGTTCATCTAGTTTTTCCACTCTACCTTCAGTCAAAATGGTTTTACTGCTTTACATCTGTGCATCTTTGATTAGTGTTAATTTACTAAATCGTTCGTATTGTGCACAGACGTATTAAACCTGCTTCTGTGCTTCAGTTTGTTTGTTTGTTTTTTTTTTTTTTTTCTCATTTAAACTTTTCACCCAAGGCACTGGAGTGACATTCTAGGTAGCAGAAGGTGCATTAGTATGAAGTATAGAGGAATGCATTATAGTGAAACATAATCTCGTTTGCAGTGTGTATTTGTGTGTCTGTGTGTGTCTGTGTATTTGTGCTTTATATTCGCGCCTGGAAGCCAAGGGAAGCTGTGTCAGCACTAACGCACATCTACCGAGCAGAGGCTGAAGAACCAGCAAAATGAAATGCGATGCTTAGCTGAACCTGATACTGAGGTAAATGCAGTTTTAGACTTAATTTGAGCATTTTATTCACTTTAATTTGCACTCATTTAGGTATAATTTCTGAGCGGATACTCTCACACAACTGACACACACAGCTCATGTACTACAGGGGTAAGAAAAGGACGATAAAAGTGTTATGATGAAGGTTTTCTCATCTTTCAAACCATTATTTCTCAACAGTTTAGAGGCTGATGTTTGATCTTGATTGAAAGATGAAGATGTCAGACATTTATGTTACTTTAGATTATTCATAAGAGACGCAACAAGACAAAAAAAAAACTGCAAGAGTCAAGAAGAGAAAAGAAACAGGACGCAACAAAAGCGAAAAGATGCAACAAGATGAAAAATATCACAAAACATATACATATATGCACACACACACCTATATATATATATATATATATATAAAACATGTAAGATGCACCAAATGAAAATATTTATGATGCAATAATTATCACTGTTATATATAAAACAAGACAAAATGATGTATGTTACAAAAGATTGTAAAAGATGCAATGACATTAAAACAATACAATAGTACAAAAAAGATGCAACAAAACAAAAAAAAGGTGCAAAAAAACAAAGACAAAACTGAGGCAAAAGATTTAATGAGACAAAAACGAGCTAAAAGACGAATGAAGAGATACAACAGGATGAAGAATAACAAAGAAGTCATAAAACGCGACAAAACAAAACTTAAGAGTGAAAAGATTATCTGTTGTTTAAACGATTTTCAATGCAACAAATGAAAATAATATTTATGATGTAACAACACAAAAACAATTTATGGTACAAGTACAAATGATGTCAAAGATCCAGCAAGATGAAAATGACAGAACTCTGCAGGACAACAAAAGAGACAACAAAACAGAAAAGATGCCAAAAAAAGACAAAAAAGAGGCACAAAACACTCAACAAGGTAAAGAATAGCAAAGATAGAAAAGTCGACAAAAAAAGTACAAATGAGATAATTACGCACATGATACAACAAACTCAAATGACATTTATGACACAAGAAAAAAGAATGAAAAACACAAAGCAAGACAAAAAAGAAAAGATGCAAAAGATCTGAGATAAAAACAAACTAAAAACACAAAATGAAATGATTGTGAAAGACACAATAACATGAAGAATAACAGAGTTATTAAATTTGACGAAACAAAAACTATGTATGAGATTGTTATGCGGTGTTTTACATTTTTCACCCATTATGCCACAAATGTAAATGATATTTATGACACAACATGAAAAAAACATTAAAACATTGTAAAAGATGCAACAAGATGAAAAACATGAAGAAATGCAAAGATCCAACCAGACAAAATGATGGAGGACAATTAAAAAGACAAAAACAGGCTAAAAGACAAAAGACAAGATATAAAATACACAAGATGAAGAATAGATCGACAACATGTCAAAACAAAAACTACACAAAGTAGTTCATTAATCATAACGAGGCAACAACACGAAGACAACAAATAAGACGCAGTAAGAAAAGATGCAACAAGACAAGAGCAACATAAAAGACCCAAGGCAATAACAGCAAGATCCAATAAGACATAAAATGTGGTTTATTATTTGTGGTTTTAAACTATTTCTATAATAAATTACAATAAAATGATCTATAGAAGACACGACAAAATAAATTAAAAGATCAGAGAAGTCATAAAATATGACAAAACAACACATAAGATCACGGCCACAGTCACATGGATGTAGAAGAAATAAAAAAATAATACAAAAAGTACATAGTAAGTGTAGTATATATAGTATATATAGTAACATGAACATATGCACCACCCCCTCATCGACCACGACCTCGGAGAAGAAGGCGGTAAAACGTACAATACATTCATTTAGTGTCCACCAACGCACACACAGTAACACATAAAGGCCACTTCATGCGATTTATGACCACGCATAAAAGAAAGAGGGTCGGCTGAGGAGGGATAAATATGATAAACAAAGGCAGAACACAACACAACACATACCAGAACAGACGCACAAACAGTTACTATGATCACAACCTGACCAAGACTTCTACTGGATTCACAGAAACAGAAGACAGAACACGCAGACTTCACCTCATGGTCATTACACACAGGTTGTCATGGTTTTTAGTTGTTTATTCTGTTTATTCTGGTTGTGATGCAGTAGATTACGTCAATTTACTCACATGGATGAAATGAGATACAGGGTGGGGAAGCAAAATTTACAATGAACATTTAGTTGTTTTTTCTCAGCAGGCACTACGTCAGTTGTTTTGAAACCAAACATATATTGATGTCATAATCATACCAATTGTTATTAAACTGTAATTAACCTTTTTCTTTTTTTTTTTTTAATAAAAAGGTTGTTTTTTTTGGCAAATTATCTCCATGCAGGTGTGTTAAAATGTGAGAAAATGTCAGATTAGCAGTATTAATGCTTTTATTTCATAGTTTTTATGCAGTATATCAGTAAATACATGTTTCTTTGCTTCTAAAATCAAACGCATGGTGTCCAGCTGAGTGGATATTTTTGTAACGCCGTGAAAAATAGGTTCATAAAAAAAATTCAATCACATTGTTTGTTTGTTAATTCATGCCTAAAGAGGAATTAAAAACACCAAGGAAAAAAAATCTTGATTAAGCTTCTCATAATTAATGCATGAAAGGGTTAAAACTATATATGTCAAAACTAGGGATCATCAATTAATTCATTAATCATTAGTTGGTTGACCTTATCGATCGATTAATTGAAGCGGCAATTTTCCAGAGAACCTGAATTTCTCTTTCGATAGGGTCTATAAGAATAAAAGCTAAATATTGTTTATATACTTCATAAAAACGCATGTCATATTCTTTAGCGGGTACGGTTACATGATGTTTTTTAAATCCGATTTATTTTTCCAGAAGAAATTAATTCGGAACTAAAGTACTTTCTCTTCTGTTTACATGGAAATGTTAAACCCAAGTAAAGGTTTACATGAGGTATTAATGAGGTAGATAAGTGAGCAAAAGGGTTTGCACTGCAATGCTCACGTTGCCTTGTTCTCGCAGCCCTTCCTTGACCGTTTTAGCTTTGCATTAGTTTTTATTTCCCAAGATTTTATTCCTGCAGTAAGTCACATCGCCATGATTTGAGCCTCAGTTTGTGATCATATTGACCCCAGCGGACTAAAGTAATGATTAGGGAGAACTGAATTTCACAAAATCACTCATAAAATACTACGGATCACCCATGAAAGCCTGGCTACGTCTGACCACAGGAATGAAGCGATTATGCTAAACTAGGCTAAGCTAAGCTAACGGAAGGGCTGCAAGAACAAGGCAATCAGTGCACTGCAGTGCAAACTGATTAGCCCACTTATGGAACTCATTAGTGCATGACAAATGAATTTATAAAAAAACAGGTGATGAACTCTTCCATCAGGGTTTTCCAGGCTGGTAGATCCCATCAGAACAGCCCACTGGAACGGTTTGGGTTGACTAGACTGCAGCGCATATTCTTCCGCCAGCGCAGAATGTGTGCGTCATTGTGACAGGACAAGACAATGAGCATGTGCAGAATGGAAGGAATAAAGTCCAAACGGAATAAAGGGTTTACATGTCCGAGGAATAATTTAGTTTGGAATAAAAAGGGGATTAAACCAGTGACTTTATTCAGATTTAAATTTAATCCGAACTATTCTTTTTCAACTGGAATAAGGTGTTTAAATGGTCATCTTAAATAGGATCTAACGTTTATTCAGATTAAACCAGGAATAAAAGTTGTCACGTAAACGCACGGATTGATTGATTTATTGAACTATTGGACACAGAACAGACAATGACATTTATGGAGTAGAACTAAAGACATTCAACAGAGAAATTCAATAAAATAAATGGATCTGAAGAGGGGCAGTTTAGAAGAAATGGGCATTTCTGACTTTGTATCACTGACATGATGGAGTGAGATTGGCTGCGGGACATAATGTGGGACATACCTGTGTCTCGGATCAGGAGCCTGGAGGATGTTTTCAACTTCTGTCTCACTGACCAGATAGTCCAGATGACCGTGGACTAGACCAGCCTCCAGGGAAAACGCTCCGATCTGATACCTACCCCGCATTTGTGTGTGTATTTAGTCGGGGGTGCACCACTCCCACCAACAGACGGGCCGGTCTGTGTTTGGCTCCACCATGTCCCTAAAGCCATTTTAACTCATCAACAACATGATCCGGTTCGATGACCGGCTATCCCAGCCAAACCGGCAGCCTTCGGACAGGTGTGGACAGGTGGACAAGGGCAATTAACCGACAATTAATAATTTAATTGAGCAAATTCTTATAGACAATTAATTGATAGTTGATTAATTGTTTCCATCCCTAGTCAAAACCAGTGTACTAAAGGTCAAAGGTCAAAGTCACTCTGACCTCATGTCTGTCCATTCTTATGAAGGTGATGTGTTGTTTTTTGGAATCCAGATTGGATTCAATTGAAACTGAATGTTGGGATATTTTTCATTGGAATTATGAAAATAAGAACAAGTGCCTGCAGTTTTTCATTAATTTTTTTCATTTTATTGGGAAAACATTTCATTCATAAGCAAATATTTTCAGCCTCCAAATCAACCTTTCCTCATTTTTTAATTGAATTTAACTCACTTTATAAATCATTAGTTCTTGTTAGTAATAATAATAATAAAAATGTATTAGCTATAATAACACTGCAATTTTAACTATTAGCTTTCTTGTTAATATTAGAACATTAGACACTGCAACCTCACTATCTTCCATTATGCTGTCAGCCCATATTATCTTGCTAGTTAACATTGGAACATTAGCAGCGCTTAGCTTCCTAGCAAACATTAGCGCATCAGTCACTTTTAGTTCACTAACACATCGGCTAATTTGACTGTAAAAGTTGATCTTTTTGATTAAAAATGTATTTTATTATTGTACATGACATGTTTAACAAATAGCATAACAATAATATATTAAATTAAATTAATATTATCAAAGTCCAAAGCTATTTTTTGTAGGTTCTTTTCATAACACCTGCTACATAAGAAGGATGTTATGACATAAACATGAGTAATAAAGTAAAAACACTGATGAGTTAAAGTGGTTATTATCAGTCTTATTAGAGTATGACTGGTCAGGTGGTCAGAACAGATGTGTCTTGTATGTTTAGCAGAAGTGACAGATGTGACTGAACTTGCTGTTAAATTACTTTTTGCTTCCACATCAGCACAAACCCGAATGGTTTGGATATAATTTTTTTTAGATGGAGGCTTGAACACCAGCAGCCCCCCTCTTCCCCCATCGCTCATACTCACAACCATCGATCTCCTGCTCCTGCTCTGTCACACCAATAATAATTCCATAAATGTTTAAAATTGGAATCTTGGCGTCGCCATTAATAATGCTGCTATTAATAATTAAGACTTCTGTTCCATTAATAACATGTTGAGAAATGTCCTAAAATACATCACTGTTCCCATCATTAAGGCCTATGAATATTTACACATCTGGATTTAAAAAGTGCTACATCTTAAAGTTGTATGATTTAGTTTTATAATCTTTGTAATCATCTAAAAGAATATTATGACAGCAAAATAAATGGTGGTATCAATATTCAATGAAGTGACGTGAGATCTGTCATGTCCACAGGTTTACAACTATCACCCGAGGCTTTATTTATTTAAAGTTGAACGCATGTAAACACCTTCAAATATACGATCAGCTCGGTTCACTTACACAAACCTTAATAACATCATCAATAATTAAAAGACACTAATGTGGGCAAAGCTATGACCAACATCAGCACAGTTATCTGAGGAAAAAAAAAAAAAAAAAAAGTCAAAATACTGCTGTTGTATTGGTGAGATGAAAATGGACAGAAAAGAAAAAAAGGAGTTAAAAACCAGAGGAAGGACAAGTCACATAATGTATTTCAGAGAGGCTTCATAAATGTAGAAAAAAAAAAACAGCTGAAGGACTGAGATGTTTTGGACGTGAAGTTAAAAACACACAAACATACACTATATGGACAAAAGTATATGGACACGTTGAATTCAGGTGTTTCTTTTCTAACAGGGGTCTGGGATACAAAACAGTATTGACTAATGTCAGAATATAGTTTTATATTATGGAATAAATATCATTGCATTGGTTAGTTTGGTTTAAATTGTTATGTTTGTTTTCAAAATGACTCAGATGGTTTTGACTTAATTTCTCTCAACATTTCTTTCTTTCCTTTTTCATCCATGACTATGAGTTTAAATGTTCTACCTCAAATTTGTGAAATACTTTCTTGCTCTGACTGCAAATGATAATGTTCTACCAAAACTAACCATCTACTTTCATCACATCTCTCTGAGGAAGAAAAATCTACCATTAAACTTGAAGGAAATATTGATGTTTTTATCTCAAATCCTCATGAACAGGACATCTTACAGCTGTTGACACGATGTGTCCCAATATTTATGTTCATATAGTTTAGAAAAATCAATATTTCCTTAAAGTTTAACGGGAAATTTTTCATCTTCAGTGAAATGTGAAGAAAGTAGATGGTTAGATGTGGTAGAAAATTATTTACAGTCAGAGCACGGAAAATGTTTCATAAATTTAGAGGTAGAACATTTAAAATCAGAGTTGCAAGACAAAAATGATGGAAATGTCACAAGATGAAAACAAGATACAAACGCTATAAAAGAGGAAAACACAGAAGACTGCAAAATTACCCAAAGACATGTAAAGATATAAAATGAAAACAAATGGTTCCAGGCACAACAAACCCCACTCCTCACACATATTGTCGCTTATTTTTTGGACTTTGATCCAGCTGATGTCATCATGTCTATGTATGTGCTGATGTCAGCCTATCAATTCCCTCTATATATGTGCCAAGTTTGAAGTAGATTTAAATAGAATTGATGTTTTTATAGACGGGAAATTTTGCCCATTACAAGTAGATGGGAGAAAAAAAGATTTTAAAAAATCATAAAAAATGTGAACTTTTACCGACTGTTCCCAAAATGTAATGAGATCTATTCTGGATCACTGGCAATTTATAAATCAAATTTGGTATAAATTCAACCAATAGTTTGGCTGCTAGAGTGTTAACAAACAAACAAACCGAACCAAAAATAGTAAATTTTGTAATAAAACTGTTGCAAAGACCAAGACAAAAACGACAAAAAGCACGTAACATGATGAAAATGTCGTAAAAAACTCAACACAAATACAATATTACAGAAAAAATCCAAACATTAAAGAATGAAAACGATGTAAAAAAAAAAAAAAAAAAAGGCAACAGACTGAAAATGTATTTATTTAATTATCCAAATCTCAGGTGGAAACTTAATTTACTAACAATTCCACCATTTGTGTAGTTTCCTCTGCAGTGAGCACAGCCTAAAACCCCGTGCATTTGTAATAATTCCATCTTTGGCATTGACAGGACACAGACCGCAGTCAATAAGCGAGCGGACGCGCAGCAGAGGAAATGCAGTTTAATATTGACTGATGATGACAGTAGGGAGTTGTAGTCTTCCTCCTCTCTGAGTTGCGTTCGTGTGTCCTCCCCGGCGTCTGGCTTCGCGAGCGTCGGATCGTTATCAGCTGTGTCTTACAAGGATCAAGCCGACCACAGCGACGGACACAGGTCAATGCTTTATCTCCGCCTCGGATTGTATCTTCTATCTAGTCGCTTCTAAAAAACAACTTCATCAGATGTGTTTACACGGTCGCCAGGTTTCTTTAAATTACAGGTCCTGTCAGGTTGTGATGCGTTCAATTTTCTCTTCACCTTTTTCCCTTAACTCATTCGGAATAATAAATAGTTGCAATCCCACCACCCTTTCCCTGCAGTCTGCTTTGCATTTCCAGCTCGGTCCATTCATCGTCTTCACCCCCCCCTTCAACCCCCTCCGTCAGTTTATGCAGGTAATCATCTCTGCTGTCATTTCCATCCCCACCTCGACACCATCCATCTCTTTTTCCCTCCCACTCCGCCCCGGATGAAATCTCTTCATCATCTGCTCATCTCGCCCCCCCTTCATCATTTTCATCATCTCCCTGCTTTGTTTTTGGGGGCTTTAATTAGCTGACGTCTCCGCTAATGAAGTTTGACAACAAAAGATCCCTGAAGCTGGAGGTCTGGTCAGAGGGGAAAGAAACAAAAAAAACAAAGGGGTCTACGGCGGGAAGAGTTAGCGTATGTGCGGTTTAACGCGATGCCGACTCTCTTTTTCTCTACAGGCTAACAGGAAGTGACACGTGTTTTTAAAACGCCGCTGACAGGATATGACACTGCTCCTTAAGCTGCTCCGTCGTAGCGTGGGGAGTAATTAGCGCTCTATCGACTGCCATGACATCAATCAGACTGGCTGTCTAAATGCACGCCTGTGTAAGAGGCACCCACAGTGGCAGGGGGAGGCTGGCATCGTGTCGTCTTGACAATTTCAATGTGTGGAAACGTGTGTGTGTGTGTATGCCAGGAGCTGCCTGGCATAACATTTTTTCGACAGGACCTCAGGTTAGCGTGTGCCTCAGGCGGCGCTACAGGTGTGAAAATAACTGACATAAAACCATGGCGGCAGGTCATCTGGCTTGACATTCGCCTTTGACTTCCACAGACGTGTGTGTGTGTGTTGGTGTAACGGCAGGATGATCTGCCAAATACAGCAGCTCTGAATCATGTCAATCTAAGACAGAATCTGCGTTTGACTCAAAGGGTTCGTTCAACCATTTAAGTCCCATTCATTTTCTATGTTGAAGATACGGAAAGCACGTTCTGTCCGTCCTCTGCTTTCACTACATCCGTATTTCTGTCTGATCCGTATTTCTCCCAGTGCTTTTAATTCAAATGTGCAATAACTTGTTTTTACCTTTCAGTACTCTCATTATTATTATTAGGGATACACCGATACCCCTTTTTTCCAGACTGAGCACGAGTACGACTACTTACATGTGAGTACTCGCCGATAGTGAGTACCGATACGAGTCCTTAATAATCCCATTCCAGTTCTTAGTTCCTTTTGTAAATGTGCTTTATTGTCGTTGTCATTAGTCTGACTGGAACAAAGTGCTGCTATTGACATTTAATGTGTTGGAATGAACGTTTGTCAATTAATCCACCAGGGGGCGCTGCTCTGAATTAACCATACTGGACAAATACCACAAAGAAGAGGAAAGTTTTATGAGAAGAAGAAAGTCAGTAATAACAAACATGGAGACGACAGAGGCAACACTAATGTGATACTAATATTGCAACGTTTTCTCTGGTAAGGTTTAAAAGCTTAGCTTCAGCAGGAACAGAAAAGAGAAATGAGTCATAAGTTTGGTTTTCACTTCTGCTGGCGGTGGTCTGCACCGCTCTGTACCCCCGGCCCAGCCCTGGGTAGTTGTCCTAAATGTGTCAGTAGTTTTTCTCTAACTCACACAGTGGCTCTTTGAACAGATCCTCTACCTCCACGGTTCCGCTGGTATTCTCCGTCTGAGTACGCATCTGCCAGCACCTGGAAAACGGATGGAATGTACGCAGAGGACGGACAGAACGCTGCGTCCGTATCTGTCTGTGTCTGGAACGTTACTTGCAGTCAGCGTTTCTTTTATCACCGTCATTTATTTTGAAAAATCTCCACACTCTTCACACTCCCCACACATGACTCCTTCTCCTCATACCTGCTGCACTTAACAGTAAATGTTACGTGGGTGTAAGTGGTATCGGTGCATTTGTATCAGATTACTTTTACGAGTACGAATATCGGAGCCAATGCCCGATACTGGTATCAGATCGGTGCATCCCTAATTATTATTATTATTACTTTTTTTCTGATCAATACTCTATTTTACAAATGTGTATTTGTGTTAGTCTGTGCAGTAACTGTTTTTATGTGTTTTAGCTGTGTTTATGTTTTGTTTCTGTTTTTTTATTCATGCCTTTTTCTAACTCTGTGACTCAGGGAAACATACAAGAATTCCAATGTACCTATACTGCCATGTATTTGTGCAAATGGCAAATAACATCTATTCTATTCTATTCGATCTCTCAAACTTTGTGGATGCGAACCCAAAGGGAAAATACGCAGCAGTACCACCGGTAACCATAGGGGGCAGTGTTGAGATTTGAAGAGAATAATTTCCAGAAATGGTGGAACTTTTCAAAGAGCGACTGTGTGAGTTAGTGAAAAACTACCGACATATTTAGAGTAACGAGCCTTATCCATATCAACATTAGTAAAACCTCCCGTTGTCGCCATGTTTGTTATTATTGACGTTCTTCCTCTTTGCTTCTTCTTCTTCGTGGTATTCGGCCAGTATGGTAATTCAGAGCGGCACCCTCTGGTGGATTAATTGACAAACACTCATTCCAACACAATGGACGCATCCAAGTATAAAGGCATTGACGATTGACACTGTTTGAAATGGACAAACCTGTTTATGAACATAAAGCGACTATAAATGGACCTGTAGTCCTTTTGACGTTAGCAGGGGTGCAGGAGTCGATCCCAGCTACCATCAGGTGAAGGCGGGGTTCACCCGTGATGTGGCAACAGTTCATCAGAGGGCGACAAGGGCTACGTTCAGACTGCAGGCAAATCTGGTCCAAATCTGATTTTTGTGCCCATATGTGACCTGTATCTGATCTGTTAAAGACACTTTGAACAGCACAAATCCGACTTTTTCCAATCCAACCCAGGCCACTTTCATGTGTGGTCATAATTCTGATACATATCTGATATTTTGCAATGCGACTTCAGTAACATGAAAGACACAACAATATGAAAATTGTCAAAGACATAACAAGACAA
This sequence comes from Sphaeramia orbicularis, assembly GCF_902148855.1. Lineage (NCBI taxonomy): Eukaryota > Metazoa > Chordata > Actinopteri > Kurtiformes > Apogonidae > Sphaeramia > Sphaeramia orbicularis. The sequence goes on along the minus strand of NC_043977.1, from coordinate 6,289,196 downwards.
AAAGGACATAAAGTACGCAACGTGACAAAAATGACGGAAAAAACAACAGAAACAATATTTACAGGGTGGGGAAGCAAAATTTACAATATTTTGAGGCAGGGATTGAAAGACAGTGTTTGACCAATTAGTTTATTGAAAGTCATGAGAATTTATTTGCCACAAGAAAATTTCCATAATAGAAAATGTGTTTATTCTATGTGTCCTCCTTCTTTCTCAATAACTGCCTTCACACGCTTCCTGAAACTTGCGCAAGTGTTCCTCAAATATTCGGGTGACAAGTTCTCCCATTCTTCTTTAATAGTATCTTCCAGACTTTCTCCTAATAGTTTTGCTCATAGTCATTCTCTTCTTTCCATTATAAACAGTCTTTATGGACACTCCAACTATTTTTGAAATCTCCTTTGGTGTGACGAGTGCATTCAGCAAATCACACACTCTTTGACATTTGCTTTCCTGATTACTCATATGGGCAAAAGTTTCTGAAAAGGTATGGATAATAGTGTTAGGTATGATTAGGACATCAATATATGTTTGGTTTCAAAACAACTGACGTAGTGCCTGCTGAGAAAAAACAACTAAATGTTCATTGTAAATTTTGCTTCCCCACCCTGTGTCTCAGTTCATCCATGTGAGTAAATTGACATAATCTACTGCATCACAACCAGAATAAACACAGAATAAACAACTAAAAACCATGACAACCTGTGTGTAATGACCATGAGGTGAGTTCAGTCTGATCCTTAATCAAAAACCTGTTTTAGGCGTCTACACTCAACCTGTTTTTAAAAAAACAGATGGACTGATCTTCATATCTATCGGCGAGTTCATCAAAATGAAGCTAAATTTAGTTTTCTATGAGAGTCTGCAACTACTAAAACTAGGACCAGAAGTCCTGCAGTCCAACAGCATATTTAAAGACATTAATTGAATTGGTTTGGCCTTTCAAGGTCACTCAAGGTCAAAGGTCATGGGATCAAATGAAAGCCCATACGTGACCTCCTATCTATTGCCAATAGTAATTAAATCAATATCTTCAACTGTTTTGAAGTTATAGCACTTAGATTTTTTTCCATCATAATCCAATGGGAGGATTTTTAAAATTTTGGGCCGTTGGGTTAAAAACTAGCGAACAAAATGGTAGAAATACAGATATAGTTTTTACTTTTATTCTTTCAGTGCATTTCAGAGGTTCTACATCTGTACTTTCCCTTGAATTAAACATAAATCTGTGTCTATACTTCATCTAGAGAACAGACCATATGGACTTTGGCTGTTATTATAAAGGTGTTCATACTCCTCAGACCAGGAGAAATAGAAATATCAGTTTGTTAGTGACTTCAATAACTACCCCCAGCTAATCCTCTTTTTGAAAGCAATAACCCACCTGCAGGGAAATCATGCATTCTGAATGAGACACTAAAGACTTTCCTATTAGCATCGTGTATATAGATGGTTCTCCTGATAAAGGTTCATATGATGGATGAAAAATGACAGAATTATTGAGTTTATATTATCAGCGTCCACCCCTGAGCATGTCCACCCTTTGTGTTCTGTGTGTTCTTTTAAGAGTGCGTGTACCTACTGTATGTGTCCTTTTACGGCGTACGTGCTTCACCACGGGCGGATGTCCTTTGCACGGAATTTATTTTTTTATTGAGAACTACTTGTGCAAATAGAAGAGGAGGAAATCATAAATGAGGGGAAGAGAAGTGCAACAGGGGGAGTGGAGGGACCTAGAAAGGGTCTATTGAAGGAAAGGGAGCAGGAGGAAGGAGTGGTGGTGGGAGGGGGTTTAGGCAGGGATGGAGTCGACGAGTGCCTCTTGAGAGCTTTTTCTTATTAGCGAGGCTGAATCACGAGCTTGGAGTCCGGAAAACACACGCTCTGCCTCTTCCTCACTCTTCATCACTTACTCCCTCATCTCCTCTCAGTCTCTACTCCCACCGTTTTCCTTTTGTTTCACTTTGTTCTACTAGTTCTCAGTTGAATTTGCCCTTTTGGCCCGGACCATTTACCGACCCCCCCTCTTCTTCATCCTCACTCCGCCCGCCCCCCCACCTTCACCATCTCATCTTCTGTATTATCCCCAAACATCCACTTAGCCTCGCTTCCCCTCTGAATCCCTCGCTACTTGGTCTTTTCTCCAACACTAGCTGATCCACTTTTCTCATTCCTGCAATTATTGAGGTCCACTTGTCTCCTTTCAGCTTTCACCAGAACCCCCCCCAATCCCCAAATCATCTACTTCTCTTGCATTTTTTTAAAATCTTGAAACATCCTCTCACTCTGGTTCATCTACGTTCCTCCTTCCGTTCTTTTGCTAACCTTTACCCTTCACCCTCCTCCTGTTCTTTAGCATTTCCTGTCGCTAATTTGTTCCTTTAGTTCCAACACTGACCGCTATTTTGGCCTTTCCTCTTCTATATCTCTCTTCTTATTCACCTCTTTGTAGTTCTTTCCTCTCTTTTTTTACCTTCTCTTTATTCCAAATCCCTCTTCTGGCGATTTATTTATTGTTGGAAAAACCACTCCATACCCTCCTTATTTCCGTCGTGCTCCTACTACCTGCCTCTCTTATTATTAAACTTAGCTTAAAGTTGTGTTTCCCACAGTCCCATAGGTTGTACATTTAACCCACAGAAACCCCAGGTTTAGAATCAGAATCACCAAACCTCTGAGAACGCACGATTCATGCCCGAAGAGGGGTACACGCAGAGGGGGGAGGGACAAATGGCAGCTGAGTTTGATAGACATATCACCGTTCAATCATTTCGATGGGCCGGTTAAAATGATTGGATGGTGTTTTTTCAGATCTGTCCGTTCACAAAGTGACACATTTTTTGTATTTTTGTGTTAGAGCATTTAATTAAGGGCTCTCAAACTCATTTTCTTTCAGGTTCCACATTCAGCCCGATTTGATCTCCAGTGGGCCGAACCAGTAAAATAATAACATAATAACCTATAAATAATGACAACTCCAAATTTTTGTCTTTTGTTTTAGCGCCAAAAAACCCCCTTTAATTATGAAAATACTTACTTTTATAAACTAGCCAAACAAAAAGATGTGAATAACCTGAAAAAACTGAAATTTCTTAAGAAAAAATCTGTGCAATTTTAACAATATTATGCCTCATTTCTACATGTGCATTATGGATCAGATCTACAAAGACACTAAACACTGAGGAACAGCCAGAAAATAATTAAAATTGTGCTTAATTTTCTTCAGACATTTCAGGTTGTTCATATTTCTTCAGCTTATTCACATTTTATTGTCACAGGATAGTTTGTAAATGTAAATATTTTCATAATTTAATGCTATTTTTTGCACTAAAACAAAGACAAAAATTTGAAGTTGTCATTATTTATAGGCATAATGTAATATTATTTTCACATCAAACTGAGAAGAAAATATGGAGTCAATATTTTTTGTAGGTTATTATGTTATTATTTTACTGTAGAACATATTGGTCTGTATGTGGAACCTGAACTAAAATGCCTTGACTGTGGAATTTTTGCACTTTGTAAATTCATCCCATGGGCCGGATTGGAACCTTTGGCATTTGGCCCCCTGGCCGCATGTTTGAGACCCCTGATTTAATTAATTGGTTGCAATTGGGGTGTGAAGGGGATTTTCACCAATATAGTAAAAAATGCTCCAGGAAAACATCTCCTACCCCACCTTTAAGTGTGAATGAGTGACGTGTACGAGACAAATATCATGTATATTTTGAATGTATGAATTGTTGAATTGTATTATTTGAAAGTACCCAAAGTTAGAACTGAATTGGGGAAGCGAGCTTTTAGCTTTGCCGCCCCCTTTTCCTGGAACACACTTCAAGTGGAGCTGAAAATGCCAGAACTCATGTCATTTCTGTCATACCTGTTGCCAGACAATAGTCTGGTTTTGTCTGTCTTTTATGTTTTGTGTGTCACTTCCTGTTTTATTTTGTTTAGTTTTCCCTCATGTGTCTTGTCTGTCGTCTTTACTTCCTGTTCCCCGCTCATCCTGACCTCTGTCCTGATTACCTGTCTCCGCCCTGATTTGCTCCACCTGTGTCTAGTTGTCTTCCCTCCCTTTTGTGTATTTAAACCCTGTCTTTTCCCTTTGTCAGTCGCCAGTTTGTAACTCCAGTAGTTCAGACTAGCGTTCTTGACCTCGTTTGTTCGTTTGCTTGCCTGTTTTTTGACCTGTTTTTGGATCCCTCGGTTTCTCGTCTTCTGCCTGTTCCCTGTCGGTTTTGTCTGCCTCATCTGATCTGGTTTTGACCTTCTCGCCCTGACTATCGGTACGTGAGTTTGCCTAGTCCTTATGTCCTGTTGCTCGGTTGTTAGCCTGCCTGTGTATGACCTGTTTCCGTCCCTGACCTCCCTCTGCTTTTCCCCAGTCGGGGAAAAGAATCCTAACACCGCTCGGGGAGACGGGCTGCTGCCCTCGATCCGGAGGACTAATCTGAGGAGAAAGATCCCCACCATTATCCTCAAGATTCTGTCACTCATTATATTTTTTCACCTGTGTGTGAACAATAAACCTTTTGGAACTAACGTTTGTTGTTGGAGTTCTGCATTTGGATTCTGGGTTTGTACTAACAGTATTACAGTTTCAAGCTTTTTGCTTTGTCTTATGGACAAGACAGCGAGACTCAATCGAACAATGCCTGTGTTTTTAAACTGCTGTGACCTCAACTAAATTTTTGCACTTTATTAACTGCGCTTAAAAAAAAAAAAAAAAAAAAAAAAAAAAAAAAAAAAAAACTGTCTCACTTTTCTGTTATTACAATATGATTACTGTTTGTTTTAATTTATTGTTACTACCTGGCTGTAAAACCTGTTTTCTTTCTTGCCCTGTGCTGCTGACCACTTGGCCAGGTCACCCTTGTAATTTTATTTTTATTTATTTATTTGTATCAGACATGTAAATAATTACAGTCCATAGAGAGCATTAATAATAATAAAAAGGGTTATAAATGTAAAAACGACACATATGCACACACCCTATCTTCAATAACAAGTATAAAGATGCTGGTGCCAGTATTTAACAAATGTAGAATCAGTATAAAAGTCTGAGTTAACAATTGTAAAATCACAACATTTCTAGAATGACTTAAACGCAGTATAAAATTCAAAATTGCTTTCCGTAACATCTCATAATAAGAGCAAACATTATTAAAACAGAACCTACTACTATCACTACAGCTACGATAAAAACCATGTATAATATGGAATCCACTGTTAACGGCAACTCTGACTGAGTGAGCAGTACAACGTTTAAAATTAACCCATAAGTAACAGAGATAAATATTCGAGCAAAAAGATATGAACAATTTATTCTTAACGGTAGTGGAACAAAAATAAAACCTGCAAGAGATAAAATTACTCCGGCCATAAAGAGTCATAACCTTAGTTTGAATGTCATTATCATCATTAATATTATCAGATACAATATGTCCAAGGTACTTATAGGTTTTAACATATTCTAATGGAAGGTTATTCAACTCAAGTTTAGTTTTTACATTGTAACTATTTGTGTCAAACAAATAGTAAAAGAGATCTCAATGGGATTTTAAGTGGTTAAATAAAGGTATAATAATAATAAAAATGTATATTGTGTTTGTGCCATGTAATGAGCTGAGAAAGCATCAGATTAATAACATAGAGGAAACTAAGCCTCTCCAGTGACCAGCCAAGAAACGCTACATTACATGCAACGTTGCACATACGGCAAGAAATATCCAATCGAACCAGTCATATGTGTAGTTGTTTCCTACGCAGCCTCGACACCGTGTCTTCCGTTGAGTCACACTTTACTCGTATCTTAGAGAAAATCTGCCGGGCTGCTTTACAGAAGGAAAAGCTGTTATTCTGTGATATAAAGCAGTGAGAGGATGGCTGCTCTTCCAGCACAAAGCTTAAGTTTTGTGAGTTTCTCACAGTGGCAGATGGTTGAACAAGTGAAAGCCCAAAATCACTTCCAACCTGTTCCTCCTCTTTAGTGAAGCAAAGGCAAAACAAACTGTGAGTTTGGGAGAAGGAGGTGGAGTGGAAACTTTTAAAGAAGAGTTACCATGGTTTAGGTGTAATCAATCTCTCACGGCTTTATTCAGATTTTTGTTGTAAGAAAAAAATGCCTGCTTTGGTTATACTACTACTGTCATCAAACGTCTTCTTTTTTATTTCATATTTTTATTGATGTGTATACAAGAGAATTAAAGGTATACACCAATACCACGGCACACTGATATCAACATAAACCAGGTTTGTAAACGCCATTACTTTTAGATTTGCATATTTTTTAGGAACAAATAACAATGAAACCCGACTAACAATACAATGAAAAGAATACTAAGACATAGTCTGAATAAAATAGCTGGTGACATAAACATAGGAAAATAAATAAATAATTATAAATAATAATGGGGGAAAAAAATCATGCCATTTTTTACTGCCTCTTAACACATACACATATTTGTTTTTGTATATACAGAATTAAAAAAAGGTACACCTATCAAATATTCTGCTTTCTAGGGCTGCACAACCAGATGAAAAACTGCGATAGAGTATTCGAAATCTCTCTGATGGGACACTTTAGAGACAATTTGACAGATTAGTGTTACTAAATGAGCCTCATTTTTACTTTTAAATTCAGTTTTGCTTTAGTTGGACCATAAGGGATTATCCAAAACAAGGAGCTACTTTATAATGAAATAAATGCTGGAATGGCGATCAATTAAAGTTCGCTCTCTGACAGGACATTACTGCATTTTAACCCAATATGTATTGCAGTATAAAAAAAAAAAATACACAAACTTCCAGTAGAGGACTTGAAAGCTCTGTCTGGAAAGAGCTAAATGATTTTGCAGGGGAGTCCATCTGCACAAAAAATAAAAAATAATTATGAAAAAAAGCCACCGCAGCTGCTTGTTATTTATTTATTTGTTTATTTGTGAGTGAGAACGTCCTGTCCTGAGTTTAATGCTCTACAGGTGGCTTCAACAAACGCAACAGAAGGGCAGGCGGACGCTGTGACTGCTTTGAAAAAGTTCTAAAGGGAAGTTCAGTCGTTTAAATACATCGATAGGCGAGTACCAGAGTAAATAGGGTGTTTTACACTGAGGGGTGCATCATGGGTAGTTTGCGGCATTGGTGGTTCCAGGCTTTCAAGTTGATTTCAATGATTCTCAACAATCAGCATCAAAAGTATTTGCTTATTTCACTTTGACAAGCACAGACTTTATGTAATGTGCTTTTTTGTTGTTGTTGTTGTTGGGTTTTTTTGGAATCCAGTCAAGATTAGATGCTTTTCCTACAGTAGCAAATAAAAAGGTTATTTTTATGTCATCTAATGTTACTGAAATCATTAGCAATTAACAGGGTGCTTCCTCTTTATCCAAGTAACAATTCCAGACTTTTTCCAAACTTCGATTTTTTCCCCCCAAGACCTTGACTTTATGTACATTTATACTTGCATTCCTACTTTTTTGGTTGAGATTGTACCTGTTGTGTGCAGTAGAAAAGTTAATTACAATAACTGAATGAATTATACTACTACTACTAAAAATAATAATAATACAAATTGCATTTATAAAGCACTTTTCATTCAGAGGAATCTCAAAGAATTCATGTATAATTCGCAATAAATTATGTTTTACTGACAGAAACGTTTTCAAAACACGAAAATCACACAATGAATATTACACAAACCAGTTAGTACCAACCGGTTAGTGAAAACAGACCAGGTTTTTTTTTTTTTTTATATGTTTTCCTCATGTATTTATTATCTTACAATATTATGTGCCTTTGAGCATATTCTAAAATTCAGCTATGAGAGAAACTTTTTCCCATACTTTATTGAGACTTTCACATCAAATTCCAGACTTTTCAAGATCTGGAAAACATCCATTCATTTATTCATTCATTTTCTGAACCCGCTTTATCCTCACTAGCGTCTCGGGGGTCCACACTTTTGAAGATTTTCAAGACCTGCACAAGCACCCTGATATTAATCGTTGACATTTGATTAACTGTTGCAGATTTGACGTGTTTGACTTCATTTATTACCCCGACCCCCGAAAGGGGAGGCAAGGGGTATTGTTTTTGGTTCGGTTTGTTTGTTTGTTAACACTTTAGCGCCAAAACTGTTGGCTGAATTCACAACAAATTGGGTTTATAGATTGCCAGTGACTTAGAATAAATGTGATTGCATTTTGGAAAAAGTAGGTCAAAGTTAAAATTTTTTATGAATTTTTTAAGTATTTTTTTTCCCCCTATTTACTTCTAATGGCTGAAATTTGTCTATGCTGTCTATGTCTATGCTGACATCAGCACACGCATAGACATGATGACATCAGCTGGATCGATGCCAAAATACGCTACAATACATGAGAGGGGCGAGGCTCGTTGTGCCTGGCACCACTTGTTGCAAATGATATCAGCACATTATGATGACGATACTGCAACATGTAACCCCATAAACCAGATCTACAATATAACCCAAAGCTAAAATGACAGTTCAGAACATTATTACAGACCACAGACTAAAAAAAAAAAAACCCACACCAGTTGCATCAACCCTGCTCGTTTATTCTAAATTGCACATCAAACCAGATCCACTCTGGTTCTTCTTTCAGTTCCTTTCTTCTCGGGCTGTTCTTTGGCGTTCTCCACTTATCTTTCACTAAGCGCTACAGTACCTCTTTCTCCCTCAAGCTCACTCCACTCCGGTCTCTCCAGGCTGATTGTTTTCTAATTGGTCAAGTGCCAGAGGTCGTGGTTGTTATGGTAACCTGCGGGGGGCACTTGGAAGGGTTAGGAGGAGGTGGTAGTGGTTGGCTGAGGATGGGAAGAGGAACCCACTCAAGAAAACCAAGGGCAGCACTCATCCAAGGCTTGGGTGGTCACTTCAGAAAATGGATTTGGTGTGTGTTCAACTTTGTGTGTTTGCCATCGTAACCCCCTCGGTTTTCTGCATGTATGTAAGCGCGCGAGACAACAAAAGAAATACTGTAAGTTGAACCCTTCTTTATTTTTCTCTGCTGGAAAAAACTCAAGAATAACTTTGCTTCTGTCTTTGTTTTTGCTCCCAAAATGTTCTTTGTTTCATCAAAACAATGAGAGTTGAGTGGCAGTAAAGAAAAGAACACAATTTCCTGTTTCCCACTCGGTGATAACTCACTCAAAATACCAATGTAGGTGATTACACACAGAGTATTGTCTTTAAGCTGTATTTATGGACAAAGTTACAAACAAGCAACAAGCAAAGCAATCAGCAGGTCTGCACACATGCAAACACCACCGACGATGTGGATGCAAGGTTTCAATCAATTTGATCATAATTTGAGCTACATGATGATGTAGAAAATGTGGCTTGAATGAGGAAGAAGTAAAATGGAGAGGATGTAATAACTTGTTTGGATATCGATGATGGAATTTTGTGTTTCTACGATGGGGCATGATATGTAATTTTTGCCAAATATATGGCAAATGATAACCTTCACTTAGATGTGGTTGATACTATTTTACTGGCTGGTCTACACATGAATTCTGGTGCAATAATGTGAAAGGTATTGTGTATAGTGTAAATAATATGTGCATGGTTGAAATATAGGGGTATTGTATAGAATTTTATAACCGTTTGTGCTTTTACTGTTTGTTTTTATGGAACATCTTCTGTGGGACAACGGATGGAAACTAACCTTTGGCTAAAATCTGGAGTGTTTACGTTCATGTGAAAACATGTATGTTCATTAATGCTCACTGTCCCCTTTAAATAAATAAACTGAATTGAAGTAAATTGGAGTTGCTTCGGGAAATTTGGATTTCAGAGAAGAAAGGCCAATTTTGAAAGCACACATGAGAAATAAAATTAAATAAGAAACTGAAGCAAACATGAAGCATCCGTTTTCAACACATTCCACATTCTGCTGTTTTTATTCTTTTCTATTATGATGTTATGTATCCCAGACTCTCTTGTAATTATACATATTTTTTTCAATATCAAGGTTCCTACAGGTTTCTACAAGTTAAATTTAAGACGTTTTAACACCTTATTAATACTAATTAGGACAGAATTTAATGCCTATTTCACAGCCATGCTGGCAAAAAATTGTAACTTCTAGAATTTAGGAAAATGTAGTTATTTACTCCAACGTCTTGATTCCCACCGTTCCGAGTCAGTTCTCACCAGGGGCTGCAAAGTTCGAGACGGATAGGGAGCTCCTAATTTTAATATAAATTGTCGGGTTGGAATGGGGTGGAACTGAGTCGACTAATGTTACTTTCTTTGCAGTTACGACATTTAAACAGACACATTTAAACACAACACAGCAAACAAGTTTATGGCAACAGAACTTAAGACTGACCGTACCAGATTTAATACCTTTTAACCCTTTCATGCATACTGGTCACTACAGCGGACTGCTATTCTACAGCTTTTCTCTTCTATATTCATGGATTTTGTTGTTTTCGTTGTTTTGTTTTTTTTCCACACATATCTTTATTAAAGTTTTAAGACACTACATATCTTTTCTGACATGAATTGGTAACATTGTGTAGATCTCTTCTGAGCATAAACCCCCAGAATCACAAAGCCCTCCCCATAGTTTTCACACAATTTATCAATAAATACGTGTTTCTGTGCGTCAAAAATTAAACGTGGACATTTTTGCAACTTCACGAAAAATAGGTTCATAAGAATTTTTTTTTTTTTAATGTATTTTTAAAATTTTTTAAATTATTTTTAATTAATTTTTTAAAATAGTTCTTTCAGAAGAAAATTTTCAATCACATTGTTTTTTTCATGCCTGAAGAAGAATAAAAACACTCAGGAAAAAATTTTGATTAAGGTTCTCATAATTCATGCATGAAAGGGTTAAAGACTTTTTTAAGGGATTAAATGCAGATTTGTAAATTAAAGACTTTTAAGACTTCTTAAGACCCCATGGGAACCTGGTAATATTCTGATTTTTTATTGTTTAAGCACTTTGTTTGTTGTTGAGTGATTGGATTGGACCCTTCGGTGGGCCGGTTTTGGCCCGTGGACCGTATGTTTGACACATCTAACATCTAACCCAACTGCAGCCTTAATAAACCTTACAACTTATTGATTAACACTATGGAAGCTCTGCAGTTTGTCCCCACAGCTGAAACCCACTGACTGATCCAGCAGTGTACTAGCAACACACACATCGGCGGGTAAATGTACACATACTCTGAGTGTGTGTGTGTGTGTGTGTGTGTATGTGCATAAATCAGTGTGGCTCATTGCTTTGCAGAGGTGCTGATGGAATGGAGTCCTTAGCGATTTTGTTTATCTCCGTCTCCCACATGCATAGTGTAGCTGTGGACTCTTTGACACACCACAGTAACACACAGACACACACAGACACACACTGCTGACACACTCACTGCTGTTTTTGGTACCATCGATTACTGTCAGCCAATACTTTGACTTCCTTCTGTCTGCATCATCAGGTTTCAGGAAGTGATGATAAATGAACAGCGCTATCTGTCAGGACTGCTGTGGCCATGGATATAGGTTTCCAAATCAGGGTATTTAAAAAAAAAATTCTCTTGAGGAAGGATAAATAAATAAATGATAGGTAAGATAAATGAAACACAAATAAGGACTGTGTCAACTGGTAAAATTCAGTGAATCTACTGGGAAAAAAAAAGCCCATAAAACCTACAGTAGGTCATGAATAAGACTGACTGACTTCATCAATACGTTAATGATCACTGTGTTGGAAACAGACTCTCATCTGTGGGGTCAGAGTTTAATGGATGGAGAGACCAAGACCAAACTGGAGGAGTATAAAGGGAAAAAGCCATCCACCCATCCATCCGTCCATCCATCCATGAATCAATCTGTCCATCCATCCACCCATCCATCCATCCATCCATCCATTCATGAATCCCTCCATCCATGAGTCATCCATCCATCCATCCATCCATGAATCCATCCATTCATCCATCCGTCCATCCATCCATGAATCCATCCATCCATCCATCATTTATGAATCTATCTATCTATCTATCTATCTATCTATCTATCTATCTATCTATCTATCTATCTATCTATCTATCTATCTATCTATCTATCTATCTATCTATCTATCTATCTATCTATCTATCTATCTATCCATCCATGAATCTATCCATCCATCCATCCATGAATCATCCATCTATCCATCCATCCATCCATGAATCATCCATCTATCCATCCACCCACCCGCCCATGAATCCATCCATCATTTATGAATCTATCCATCAATCTATCTATCTATCATCCATCCATCCATTCATTCATGAATCTATCCATCCATCCATCCATGAATCATCCATCCATCCATCTATCCATCCACCCACCCACCCGCCCATGAATCCATCCATCCATCAGTTGCTATGCTTTAAGGTTTGGACCATAACTCAAACTCCCTAAACTTTCTACAACAGGACGTACATTCACAACTACATTCTCCAATCTCATGCAATGGGAGATCTCTGTTCATCTTGATTTCTTTTCCATAATCTGATAATGTGTCATCGTAGACTGGTGTCTGCTGCATGGGGTCAGTGACCAGTCCATCTCAGCCCAGTCACTACCGGTCCTGGAATAGCCCATGAAGGAGGCAACATGTCCATGCTGACCACGCCTGATTTACGGAGGAGTGACTTAGTACTCGTGCGTTACCTGACAGAACCGCTAGTATTATACATGATCTTTTGAAAAAGCTAGAAATGTAAATTCACTGCAGGTACCGTTTAAGTTACTAGCAGTTATGGCCAAAAATGTGTTGATCCAAGTGACCACTGCTGCCAAACTTGAGGACACTCCCTCTTGACATTCCTGAGATCTCATACTCATAAGAATAGACAGAGCTGAGGTTACAGTGACCTTGACCTTTGACCTTTATCCACTAAAACTGCTGCCCTTCATCCTCACCTCTAAGTGAATGTTTATGTCATTTTTCCTGACATTCTATCAAACTGTGCCTGGAGGCCGATGGATGAACATGCCTTATGGAGATGCTCAGTGGAATCATCTAAAAACGCCTCCTGAAGCCAAGGTCAAAGCGTCCCTGACTCTGCATAAACGTATGCTATTATTCTCAGAAGAAGACACAGTGTCAGGAAACATGTTCCTGAAGCCTGGAGCTGTCCATCAAACAGGTTCACCCATCTGAATAAACGTCTAGAGAAAAAAAAAAAAACAGTGTATGTATGCATAAGTGTGTGCAGGTACTTGTGGATATATTCAGAGGTAAGTGAGCTGTAACTGACACGATAAAGGTACAGAGTAAGGACTGTGAAGAAACACACCGAGCCCTGAAGTGATTTTATTTCACACACACAATATGTATGTCTGTGTGCACTCAGACCTCAGAGCAAACAATTCCATCTTTTTTTCCCTTTTGTCTGTTTGTCTCTTTCTTTTGCTCACACATAAACTGCCCTGTGGCGGATAAACCAGATTTAGACAGGATGGAAAAAATATGAAGCATTGGCGAGATAACACCGCACTGAAAAACTGGGAAGGGATAGCAGAGGTGTGGGGGGGGGGGGGGGGGGGGGGGGGGGGTAAGGGGATGGGGCTGAGGAGGAGGTGGGTTGGAGATACTCATCAGTTTGGTGCTTATGTGTTTTATAGGCTGCCAACATGATCTCCTATAGGATATGTGACCGCTGTAGCAGTCCTAGTGAAACCACACCAGACCTGTGGAAACACCCAGATCTGCATCTTTACCGACTGGAACTACATCCGCAAATGGACGTCCATCAGTCCTGGTGCATCTATAACCTGTAAGTCCATGGGAGTGGATCTCTCCTTCACTGAGGTTTCTCTTTTCCCACTGGATTTTTGGAGTTTTTCCTTGCCAAAAAGAAGGGTCTAAGGGTCTAAGCATGGGAGATGCCCAGGACATTAATCCATTTCCTTCATCTACTGTTTATTTGACTGTTGCTTGTTTTCATGTCCAACTAATTCCATAAAGCCCTGTGAGGCAACCCTGTTGTGATACAGGGCTCTACAAATAAAACTGAATTGAACTGAATTTGATCTGGGGTGGGCAACCTATGGCTCCCGGGCCACATTTGGGACTTTGGTCCTTTTCAAACAGCCCATCCATCCGTCTGTCTCAATGAGAAATCCATCTGGAATCGTGAGGTTTGAATCCAAATAAGAAGGCGGGACTAACAGGCGCAGAGTAAACCAATCACAGATAAGATGGACACGATGTAATTATGTGACGAGCAGATCCCCAATGTCAACAAACCTCAGCAGGTTTCCATCATGGCGTACGGTGAAGGTGGTTGAGCAGAAACTTAATATCTCCGAAAACACTGGTCCAATCAACTTGCCGAGATACTTAATGGGGAGACAGGATTATTCCTAAACTGTCTTATCTTATCCTATCCTATCCTATCTTAACCTACCTTACCATACCATACCATACCATACCATACCATACCTTATCCTATTTTACCTTATCTTATCTTATCTCATCCTATCTTATCTTATCATATCTCATCTTATCTTATCCTATCCTAACTTATCCTATCTGATCTTATCTTACCTTACCATACCCTACCATACCCTACCTTACCTTACCCTATTTTACCTTTTCTTATCTCATCTATCTCATCCTATCTTATTTCATCTTATCCTATCCTAGCCAATCTTACCTTATCTTACCATACCCTACCTTATCCTATTTTACCTTATCTTATCTCATCCTATCTTATCTTATCTTTTCTTATTTTATCTTATCCTATCCTATCTTATCTTAATGGATTGGATTTATATAGCGCCTTTCTAGACACCCAAAGCGCTTTACATTATTGACCCGTTATTCATTCGCTCTCACATTCTCCCTCTGGTGGTGGTAAACTACATTTGTAGCCACAGCTGCCCTGGGACAGACTGACATCTTACCTTACCATACCCTACCTTACCTTACCTTACCTTATCTTACCTTATCTTATCCTATTTACTTTATCTTCTCTCATCTACCTCATCCTATCTTATCTTATCTTATCTTAAATGCCGTGGTCTCTTACCTGTCATTGGCTGGAGCAGCGGTGGGCGGAGACGTCGTCCCCCCTGCCCTCGGTTTGTTCACCTTGGCGTACAGCTGATCGATGTGGTCATCATCGGGGGCGGCTCCGGGGTCGTTGCTGTTGCTTGCGTGTCCCGAAAACGCCGAGGGGCCCTGAGGGGATGGGGGGCGGGCAGCGGGGTGTTGGACTGGACTGTAGGGAGGTGACTGAGGCGGCGGCTGAGGAGCAGAGCCCATATTGCGGTCCCTGAAGGACTGAATACGGGCGTAGTTGGGGTCCATGTCGTCGTCCTCTACGTCAGGATAAGCAGCACCGCCACCGCCGCCCTGCCGGGTCAACTCAGGATGGGTCGACTCGATTCTGGACAAACAGAACGGAGAAGTCAGGGTTAGTAAAAACTAGTGCTGTCAAACAATTAACATTTTTAATAAACCGCAATTAAATATTATTCATTGTTAATCTATATTAATCGCGTTTCATTTTGTATGAGCAAACAGACTCAAGAAAGAAGGGAATATACACAGAAAAAATTACTGAGCATTTTTTCCAGAGTCAAAAGTATTTTCCTCAAAAAGAGTAAATTTGGGTCTATATTGAGTTTGGAGAGTTCTAACCAAGTGTAACTTTTACACTTTTTAGAGAGGGACCAAACATTATCTGAGTAGACTAAAATTTTCTTCAATTTGAGTAAAGTTAACTCAGGCAAATTTCTTGTGTAAATGCTCTTAACGGGTTTATTAAACACCTTCAACAGTTTCGACCAATCAACTGTAACCAACTGTTCCGTCCTGGTTTTCTTGTCCTCATATTTCCATCCAGAGGGCCAGCGGGCTGTTTATCTTCTTCCATCTTTATGGGTTGGTTCTGCTGCCTGTCACTACCGGATCAGCTGACCATTTGTTCATGTGGGTTAACACTAACTCTACTTGGACAAACTGACCCAAATGCGTTGGAGGAGACAAAGTCAGAGTCATTCTGCTCCAGATGGTTTAATGGAGTTAAAATTTTAATTAGATTAATCATGATGATGGATTAATCTGCAATAACAGCCCCAGAAAAATTCATTAAGAACTAGACAAAAAAAAAAAAGGCAGTAAATGAAATCCTAATAAAATACAGTTGTGGAAAAAAGCTTTTGGACACGCCATGCATTTGTGATACAGTACATTAAGAATCACTCTTTTCTTTCCTGTTTGTCTTGTAATATTTGTTATATTTGTATATTCAGTGTTGTGCTGCTATTGGAACCTTTTACTGGAATCTAATCTAATCTAACCTAATTTAATCTAAAAAAACTTGGACTACTTTGTGGAAACATCCAAATGAATTTTTCTCTACATTTAACTTCTATTATGTGACATCGCTATCCAACCTGTGGTATGATCAGAATGTGTACAGCTGTAAACAGTATATATAACTATTTTTGATTTGTCTTTATTTTGATTTTGCACTTTCTTTTGCTCTTGTGTACTTTTGTGCTTTGCTGCTGTAAATCTGGAACTTCACAGGCATATCTTATTTATCTATCACCATTCATCATTACACTAACCTCTGCAATTTTGCAATTTTCAGTCAAAATCAATTATTTTCCTACATTTATATATTCTTGAATTTCCCTTGGGATTAATAAAAGTATCTATCTATCTATCTATCTATCTATCTATCTATCTATCTATCTATCTATCTATCTATCTATCTATCTATCTATCTATCTATCTATCTATCTATCTATCTATCTATCTATCTATCTATCTTTAATTTACTGATCAAAAGTGAGAAAACTAAAGAAAAAGTGAGTTACATCCAACTATATCTATATCTAATGTCATTGATCCAACTCCATGGGTTTTATTGGTGAATCAAGGTTGTAGAAGTTGACAGTGTTTCCATGGTAACTATGGAAACTCCCACCTTTCCCTCTCCTCCTTCATCCTCTCCAGCTCCAGATCACTCAGAATATCCGACTTCTGTCGCTGCAGCGCCGCCTTCGCCTCCTTCTTCTCCTCTTTTTTCTTCCCGAATCTGGAATTAGAGAATCAGAGGTTAGACCACGGGTGTCAAACATACGGCCCATGGGCTAAAACTGGCCCACCAAAGGGTCCAATCTGGCCCATGGGATGAATTTATGATATGCAAAAATTAAACTGAAGATACTAACAAACATTTTAGTTCAGGTTTGACATACAGACCAATATGATCTAAAGTGGATCAGACCAGTAAAATACTACCAGAATAACCTATAAATAATCACAACTACAAATTCTTTCCTTTGTCTTATTGTAAAAAAAAAAAAAAAAATCAAATTACATGAAAATGTTTCCATTTTCTAACTACCCTTTAACAATAAATGTGAATAACCTGAACTAATATAAACAACCTGAAATACCTTAAGAGAAATAAGTGTAATTTTAACAATATTTACCTCCGCCAAGGAGGTTATGTTTTTGCCAGGGTTTGTCTGTCTGTCTGTTTGTCTGTCCGTTAGTGTGCAACATAACTCAAAAAGTTATGGACAGATTTTGATGAAATTTTCAGGGTTTGTTGGAAATTGGATAAGGAAGAAATGATTAAATTTTGGTAGTGATCGGGGGTGGGGGGGCCCACGGGGGGGCCCATTTCCAACAAACCCTGAAAATTTCATCAAAATCTGTCCATAACTTTTTGAGTTATGTTGCACACTAACGGACAGACAGACAGACAGACAAACAAACAAACAAACCCTGGCAAAAACATAACCTCCTTGGCGTGGGGGGGCCCACGGGGGGGGCCACTGATCAGCCTTGGCGGAGGTCTGCGCTCTCAGAGTGCTTCTAGTTTGTTGATGTTTCTCAAATTTTTGTGCATGTTTTTTCTTGTTACTGTTAATTTTGCTCATATTGTTTGTTTGGTTTTTTTTTGGGGGGGGGGGGGTTGTACATTTCTGTTCATTGTGTTCCTGTTTCTTAAATTTTTGTCATTATTTATAGGTTATTATGTTATTATTTTACTGTTCACCTCTATTTGAAATCATATTGGGCTGTGAATAAAAAAAAGTAATCAACAAAATAGAAATAAGTGCAATTTTAACAATAACATTTTTTGTGATATTCTGTCTGTTTCTAAATATTTTGTGTATTTGTACATCCTCTGTGATCTGTACATTGTAAGGCACATGTGCAAATGAGAAACTGAGGCATGATATTGTTAAAATTGCACTTATTTTTCTTCATAAATTTCAGTTTTGTCACAGTTAGACGTTCTCATAATGTCACTGTACTTGTTTCACTGTAAAACATAGAGGAAAGTTTGTAGTTATAATTATTTATAGGTCATTATGTTATTATTTTACTGGTCTGATCCACTTCAGATCATATTGGCCCCTGAACTAAAATGAGTGTGACAGCCCTGGGTTACACTGAGAGCGTATGCGTCACAAAGAGAAGACGTTTCCACTGCCTTCAGCATTATGTGCTTTTTGCAGCCGAAGGAGGCAGATGAGGAATCAACAACACATCGACAGCGTTCTGGTAACATGCGTAGATGAAGCCATGAAAGCAGAGTGAAGCGGTGACATGAACGCGCGCACACACACACACACACACACACACACACACACACACACTCTGTCTTATTCAGCGCGAGATGTTCTGGCACAGCTTGTGACTGTCAAGACCAGCCAAGTGTTGGCATGAATAATCACTGCTTCTGTCTAACCTCTCACTCATGCAGCACACAACCATATACAACTGAAAACCAACACACAACATCACTGTCAGCCTCTTCCCGCAACTTATACTTATACGCTAAGCCCCGCCCACCCCTTAGTTACTGTTGCTACACCTAACTCTACGGAGCTTTCATGGTTATCACAGATATTCCACAAGAAAGAGGAAGAAAAATCAGTAAAAATGGGTACGAAATAGCAGAAAAACACCCACAGAATGGACTAGAGGAGCTGCTTTCACAGTACAGTGTTAATTTGATCAACAAAAACGCCTTTGTTTGCTACAAGGGCTAGCACACACTTAGGAAAATATATATAATTTTCTGATGTAAAATTTAGGTTAAGTGGCTGTGAATCATTTGAGGGTAAATAAATACTGCAACCATATAAAAAAACAGCAAAAAATAATAAATATATTAATAAATCAATAGATCAGACATGTTTTTCTTTAACCCTCTGGTATCTGGTATTATCACTTTGCATTCATCTTATTTTTCACAATTTGTTTTAGGTCAGAATTCAAAAGTTGTTAATTTCTGCATGACTTTTAAAATTCTGACCCATCCACTAAAATAAGCACATTATAAACTAGAAGCACTCAGAGAGCGCAGACCTCCGCCAAGGCTGATCAGTGGCCCCCCCCCGTGGGCCCCCCCACGCCAAGGAGGTTATGTTTTTGCCAGGGTTTGTTTGTTTGTTTGTCTGTCTGTCTGTCTGTCTGTTAGTGTGCAAGATAACTCAAAAAGTTATGGACAGATTTTGATGAAATTTTGTGGTCTGCGCCGCCGCCCCCCCCCCCCATGGGCCCCCCCACCCCCGATCACCACCAAAATGTAATCATTTCTTCCTTATGCCATTTCCAACAAACCCTGAAAATTTCATCAAAATCTGTCCATAACTTTTTGAGTTATGTTGCACACTAACGGACAGACAGACAGACAGACAGACAGACAAACAAACAAACCCTGGCAAAAACATAACCTCCTTGGCGGAGGTAACAATAGAAAATTCCTACACTAATACCCTTCACTGAAGTGAGTAAAAATGAGTATAATTACACATTTTAGAACAGGGGTGTCAAACATGCGGCCCGGGGGCCAAAACTGGCCCGCCAAAGGGTCCAATCCAGCCTGTAGGATGAATTAGTGTAATACAATAATTACACTGAAGACACTAACAATCAAGGAAGTCAAAATAAACTTAGTTCAGTTCCATCTAAAGTGGGTCAGACCGGTAAAATACTATCATAACTAGAAGCACTCGGAGAGCGCAGACCTCCGCCAAGGCTGATCAGTGGCCCCCCCCCGTGGGTCCCCCCACCCCCGATCACCACCAAAATTTAATCATTTCTTCCTTATCCCATTTCCAACAAACCCTGAAAATTTCATCCAAATCTGTCCATAACTTTATGAGTTATGTTGCACACTAACGGACAGACAAACAGACAAACAAACAAACAGACAAACAAACAAACAAACCCTGGCAAAAACATAACCTCCTTGGCGGAGGTAATAAAGTATAAATAACGAAAACCACATATTTTTCTCTTAGTTTTAGTGTAAAAAAAAAAAAAGTTAAATTACACAAAAATGTTAACATTTACAGACTAGCCTTTTACAAAAACTGTGAAAACCCTGAAATGTCTTAAGAGATTTAAGAGTAATTTTACCAATATTCTGTTATTAAATGTTTTGTGCATTTGTAGATCCACTGTGATCTGTATGTTGTAATGAACATGTAAAAATGAGAAGCTGAGGCCAAATAATGGCATAAATTGTTAAAATTGCACTTTTTTTCTTCATAAATTTCATTTTGGTCATGGTTCATGTTTTTCCATATTTTTTTAAAAGATAGTTTGTAGATGTAGAAATTTTAATAATATAATCTTACTTTTTTCCCTTAAAACATAGAAATTAGACATACACATTTTGGAATTGCTATTATTTATGTATTATCATATTATTATTTTAATGATCCGGCCCACTGCAGGTCATATTGGGCTTTATATGGCCCCTGAACTAACATGAGTTTGACACCCCTGTTTTAGAACATTTGACCGAGCACAAAAAATAATAATGATTACATGTGTAATGTAACTTCATGACCTGTTATTATATACCTCTGTTATTTGCATAAATGATGCAGAATTTAAAGGGGAATCAGAAGAGGACTTGTTTTTTGCCACTGACAGTGACTGAAAAAAGATCCTTCCTGCTTCTAATCTTGGTCAAGGAGTTCAGGTTTTCAAGTATGACTTCAGTGGAAACCACAGGTCTATTATGTCCAAGAAAGAACCAAATACAGCCCAATATGATCTCAACAGGGCTGGACCAGTAAAAGAATAACAGTGGAAAAAAGTCCAATTAAATTATGAAAAAGTATCATTTAAAAAAATATGAAAAAAAAAAAACAACAACATGAAAAACCACCAACAACCTGAAATGTCTTGAGAAAAATAAGTGCAATTTTAACAATTTTATGCCTCAGTTTATCACTTCCATATTTACAGATCACATTGGTCTACAAATACATAAAATGTTTAGTAACAGGCAGAATATTGGTAAAATTACATTTAAGACATTTCAGGTTGTTCATATTTGTGCAGGTTATGCCCATTTTGTCTGAAAATAAAGCTTGTAAATGTAAACACTTTCATGTAATTTTCCTTTTTTTAAACTAAAACACAGAAAAATTTGGAGTTGTCATTATTTATAGGTTAGTAGGTTAGTTATAGCATTTCAAATAAGCCGCAACAGTAAAATAGTAACATGATAACCTATAAATAATGTCAAAAATGGAGAAAATTTTGAGAAATATGAACTGAATGAACAGAAATATTAAAAAAAAAAAAAAAAACCAACAAAAATTAACAAATCTGAGCAAAATAAGCAATAACAAGAACAAAACATGCACAAAAATTTGCAAAAAAAATTGAGAAACACCAACAAAATATTGGTAAAATTATAATTATTTCTCTTAAGACATCTCAGGTTGTTCATATTTGTTCAGGTTATGCACATTTTGTCTGAAATTAAAGCTCCTAAATGTAAACAGTTTAATGTAATTTTACTTTTTTACATTAAAACAAAAATTTGGAGTTGTCATTATTTATAGGTTAGCAGGTTAGTTACAGGATCTCAAAAAGGGCGGAACAGTAAAATAATAACATGATAAAATATAAATGATGTCAAAAATGGAGAAAATTTTGAGAAACATCAACTGAATGAACAAAACTATTTAAAAAAAATTACAAAAATTAACCAATCTGAACAGAATAAGTAATAACAAGAACAAAACATGCACAAAAATTTGCAAAAAAATTGAGAAACACCAACAAAATACTGGTAAAATTACACTTATTTATCTTAAGGTATTTCAGGTTGTTCATATTTGTTCAGGTTATTCACAGTTTTTTGTTAAAGGATAGCTTGAAAATGGAAACATTTTCATATAATTTTACTTTTTTAAAACTAAAACAGAAAAATTTGGAGTTGTCATTATTTATAGGTTAGTAAGTTAATTATAGCATTTCAAATAAGCTGCAACAGTAAAATAATAACATGATAACCTATAAATAATGTCAAAAATGGAGAAAATTTTGAGAAATATGAACTGAATGAACAGAAATATAAAAAAAAAAAAAATCCCAAAAATTAACAAATCTGAGCAAAATAAGTAATAACAAGGACAAAACATGCACAAAAATTTGCAAAAAAATTGAGAAACACCCACAAAATAGTGGTAAAATTATACTTATTTCTCTTAAGCCATTTCAGGTTGTTCATATTTGTTCAGGTTATGCACATTTTGTCTGAAACTAAAGCTCCTAAATGTAAACAGTTTAATGTAATTGTACTTTTTTACATTAAAACAAAGAAAAATTTGGAGTTGTCATTATTTATAGGTTAGCAGGTTAGTTACAGGATCTCAAAAAGGGCAGAACAGTAAAATAATAACATGACATAATATAAATGATGTCAAAAATGGACAACAATTTGAGAAACATCAACTGAATGAACAAAAATATAAAAAAAAAATTCAAAAATTAACCAATTTGAACAGAATACGCAATAACAAGAACAAAACATGCACAAAAATTTGCAAAAAATTGAGAAACACCAACAAAATACTGGTAAAATTACACTTATTTCTCTTAAGGTATTTCAGGTTGTTCATATTTGTTCAGGTTATTCACAGTTTTTTGTTAAAGGATAGCTTGTAAATGGAAACATTTTCATATAATTTTACTTTTTTTACACTAAAACAAAGAACATTTTGTAATTGTCATTATTTATAGGTTTTTATTTGAGTATTTTACTGGTCTGACCCACTTTAGATCATATTGGTCTGTATGTGGAACCTGAACTAGAATGATTTTAACATCACTGATTGTTAATTTTTTCAGTGTCATTTCTTTATTTCACAAATTCATCCCACAGGCCGATAGTGGACCCTGTGGTGGGCCTGTTTTAGCCCCCGGGCTGTATGTTTGACACCCCTTCTGTACATCAGTGCATATAACACCGACATAAACCAAATCCAATTATAAAGCTGAGGTCTATCTCCAGTAGAAACCACTACCCAACAAGTGTGTGGTGTATATTCAGAGTGTTCTAAATGAAAAGAGAGATTTAAAGGCTGGTGTAAGTGGCCATTTATCAATATGCAAACCACACCAGTCAATAGTGTTTGTGTGTGGTCAGCATCAACAGCACAGTCAGCATTAGTGGATACTGTACGAGTGTCTACCTGAGGAACACAACACACACACACACACACACACACACACACACACACACACCACTACTACTGGATAAAAAAACAACACAAGTATCTGAATGCAGTCACAGAACACGTTAGTCGACCAGATTCATGAATAAAATGTCAGAAAATGAAGAATAAAATAAGAAAAATGAAGCAAATGTGTTGATACAAACTCATACTGTACTGGGAACAGACTCAGACTGGTAAAATTAACCTGAATGAGACAGTGGCAAATACAAAAATATAGTTAATATGTAAAAAAATAAATAAATATTGATCAATAAAACTATAATAAAAACATACATTAGTATGACGTAGTGGTTAAGTAAGGAAAAATAACTTAATTTGCTTTAAGTCATTCATAAAAATATAAAGTATTGTGCAAAAGTCTTAGTTCACATTTATCTTTATTGTTTTTTGGGGGATTTTTTTTTTTTGTAAAATTGAGTTTGTGCTCATTAAAAAGTAATATAATTAGGGCTGACAGATTTAAAAACAGTAGACTTAATCTATTCCTACACACAGTCCTGTATAAAAGTCTTATCCCACTTTTATCTTTGTTGTTTTTACAGGGTTTATATGAACGTACATATTTATTCTTCATTCTCTTTTCTTCAGATACAACAAGAAAAGGCAGGAAATATGTGCACAGCCTTAAAAAAACAACAAAACTAAACTAAATCATTTGTGTTGTAAAGGTTAAAGTCACTATATTAGTGTGACCTCTGACCCCATGACAAGAAGCAGCAAAAAAAACTTGAAACATCCGACGTGTTGAATGAAACTATTCATTTTTGTTAATTATTTTACGCATTTTATGATTTTTTTTCCCATTCAGTTCATTTTATTTGTTTTTTAGCTACTTTTGTCATTTTGTTAGTTATTTTAACTGTTTTATGATTATTTTAGTCTTTTTTATTCATTTTCTCAATCTTTTAGACTAATTTTACCAACTTTTCTGTCTGTTTTAACATCTTTTTTTAGTTTGACCATCTTTTCTACTGGTTTTACCCAGTTTTTGTCAGTTAAAACCATATCTTAGTTTGAAGAAAACTTGATGATACCATAATATAGATGTGTGGAAACAATTTTAATTTATTTTATCCACCTTTTCACTTAGTTTTATCTTTTATACTGGTTTTACTAACTTTCAGTCTGTTAAAATCATCTCTTAGTTTGTTTTCACCAATTGAAATCTGATTTAACCATTAAATAGTTTGGTTTTACAATCTTTTAGACTTATTTGACTACATTTTCTGTCTATTTTAACATCTTTTCTTTGAG
The DNA here is from genome assembly GCF_902148855.1 of Sphaeramia orbicularis. Taxonomy (NCBI): domain Eukaryota; kingdom Metazoa; phylum Chordata; class Actinopteri; order Kurtiformes; family Apogonidae; genus Sphaeramia; species Sphaeramia orbicularis. The sequence continues at coordinate 6,264,394 of NC_043977.1, read as the reverse complement.
TTTCATCATGTTTTATACTGGTTTTACCCAGTTTTTGTCTGTTAAAACCATTTCTTAGTTGTTTTTCTATACTTTAGTCTAGTTTAACCATGTTTACATCTGATTTAACCATTAAATAGTTTGGTTTTACAATCTTTTAGACTTATTTGACCACATTTTCTGTCTATTTTAACATCTTTTCTTGGAGTTTCATCATGTTTTATACTGGTCTTACCCAATTTTTGTCTGTTAAAACCATCTCTTAGTTTGGTTTTACTCTACTTTAGTCTGGTTTAACCATGTTTACATCCGATTTAACCATTGAATAGTTTGATTTTACAATATTTTAGACTTATTTGACCACATTTTCTGTCTGTTTTAACATCCTTTACTTTAGTTTCACCATCTCTTATACTGGTTTTACCCAGTTTTTGTCTGTTAAAACCATCTCTTAGTTTGGTTTAATATACTTTAGTAATAATAAGCATCTATGAGTTTTAGTTTGAAGAAGAAAACTTGATGATACCATAATATAGATGTGTGGAAACAATTTTAATTTATTTTATCCACCTTTTCACTTAGTTTTATCTTTTATACTGGTTTTACTAACTTTCAGTCTGTTAAAATCATCTCTTAGTTTGTTTTCACCAATTGAAATCTGATTTAACCATTAAATAGTTTGGTTTTACAATCTTTTAGACTTATTTGACCACATTTTCTGTCTATTTTAACATCTTTTCTTTGAGTTTCATCATGTTTTATACTGGTTTTACCCAGTTTTTGTCTGTTAAAACCATTTCTTAGTTGTTTTTCTATACTTTAGTCTAGTTTAACCATGTTTACGTCTGATTTAACCATTAAATAGTTTGGTTTTACAATCTTTTAGACTTATTTGACCACATTTTCTGTCTATTTTAACATCTTTTCTTGGAGTTTCATCATGTTTTATACTGGTCTTACCCAATTTTTGTCTGTTAAAACCATCTCTTAGTTTGGTTTTACTCTACTTTAGTCTGGTTTAACCATGTTTACATCCGATTTAACCATTGAATAGTTTGATTTTACAATATTTTAGACTTATTTGACCACATTTTCTGTCTGTTTTAACATCCTTTACTTTAGTTTCACCATCTCTTATACTGGTTTTACCCAGTTTTTGTCTGTTAAAACCATCTCTTAGTTTGGTTTAATATACTTTAGTAATAATAAGCATCTATGAGTTTTAGTTTGAAGAAGAAAACTTGATGATACCATAATATAGATGTGTGGAAACAATTTTAGATTATTTTATCCACCTTTTCACTTAGTTTTATCTTTTATACTGGTTTTACTAACTTTCAGTCTGTTAAAATCATCTCTTAGTTTGTTTTTACCAATTGAAATCTGATTTAACCTTTAAATAGTTTGGTTTTACAATCTTTTAGACTTATTTGACCACACTTTCTGTCTATTTTAACATCTTTTCATTGAGTTTCACCGTGTTTTATACTGGTTTTACCCAATTTGTGTCTGTTAAAACCATCTCTTAGTTTGGTTTTACTCTATTATAGTCTAGTTTAACCATGTTTAAGTCTGATTTAACCATTGAATAGTTTGATTTTACAATATTTTAGACTTATTTTACCAAATTTTCTGTTTATGTGAACATCCTTTCATTGAGTTTCACCATCTCTTATACTGGTTTAACCCAGTTTTTATCTGTTAAAACTAGGAATGTCCGATAATATCGGTGGGCCGATATTATCGGACATCCCTAGTTTTAACCGATATTGGCATAAAAATGTAATATCGGTGAATATCGGTATCGTTTTTTTTGCCTATTATTAAAACCGATAAAATAATGCCTTGATCTCACCGGCATTTACCGACGCGTAAATGAAGCATTGTTTGTAGCTAAAAGAAATGTGCAGTTTTCAAAACTGTACAGTAGAGTTGCCACACTGTAATAGACTCATGGAGGGAGGGAGAGAAAAGAAATAAATACGGCATTTTTTCCACAACTTAACTCTTTCTCCGCCAATGACGAGATTTTCCATCACTCCGTGTTTTCACTGTTATACTGTAGTTGAAGCTGTTGCGGATCGTGTGAATTACTTTCCTTAGTCCAGAAACAAACAATTAAGCAGCTTTTTCGGAAAAACGACGGACCGGGTTTAATGTTTTCGCGCTGGAGTCTCCGTATCCCATGGCAACGCATCCAGCGGCAGTCACTGAATGAGGAAATGCAGACTGTGCAGGAACCAGCAGTTTCAAAAGCCTTAAAGATGATTATGGAGACAGAGTCCGACAATTCAGTATATGATGGAGCTACAGAAGAACCATTTAGAGACAGGGACGGAGAAACAGAAGGTGAGGGAGACGGACACAGAACACGGGAGACACGGAGCGGCTCAGGTCCGACACGAAGGGGGGGGCGGCGGCACGGAGCGACATGGGTAAAATGACAGGAGGAAGAGAAAAGAGACATTTCTAGTGGACATTCAAGGAGAAGACAGACACACAGACATGGGACAAGACAAAGGACAGTGTTCATCTGTTAGAGTGAGTTCAGATTCAGACTGAGGACACAGAACAGATTCAGCTGTAGAATGTCAGCAGGGACACAGGTAAGACACTGTTGGATTTGGCTTTAGTAGGAAATAAATAAATACATATATTCATACATAGATAAATAACTAGATGTCCATATAATTATTTCCAGATCAAACACAACAGGTGGTCCAACAGGAGGACCTGGTGCAGCCAAGCAAAGGCCAGAAATCTACAGTATTTAGTGCATTTGTTTCTTTTTTCTTGAAAATGAGGAATATTTAAGTGTTTATATCAAAAAACTAAACTACTATGTGTTAGACTTATAACTGATGTATGTAAATGTGATAAGTTTAGAAGGAACCTGGTGCTTTAGAAGATGTTTGGTCTAAAGTTTGGTGTAGATTCCTCTAATATTTTGTGGAATGATGGGATATCTTAGAGCTGTTATTATTATTGTTATTGTTATTTTATTTTGTGATTTGGAATACAGTGTTAGTGTTGGTAAATGAGAAAGAGTCAAAAATGTGAATAGGAAATCAATTTCATCTTGAAAATCAACATGTGATGTTACCTAAAATTAGTTTAATATCCCACATATATCGGCAGCGATATCGGTAGAAATCGGAATCGGAAATTAAGCGTTGGACAATATCGGCATATCGGCTTTTGGCAAAAAAGCCAATATCGGACATCCCTAGTTAAAACCATCACTTATTTTGGTTTAATATACTTCAGTAATAATAAGCATCAATGAGTTTTAGTTTGAAGAAGAAAACTTGATGATACCATAATACAGATGTGTGGAAACAATGATCCTTATACTTTATTCAGTGACTGCGGATCCATAGGGTTGATTCGTTGGTGGTTTTGGTAGTTTTCCATGTGTTCTGGTACCAGACTGCCCCCTGCTGGTCAGAGTTTGTAACATTTAACTGGTGAACATCATCATACATTTGTGTTTTTGTCAGTTCTGCCTCCTCAGTCCTGTCTGCTTCACTGTCATTGGTCAGGTTTAACGTCCCCAGCAGGTCACAACAACCCTCATGCCACAAGGAAATGTCCCCGACGGGCTTCGGCACCACCGGAACCAGCCGGATATGGTTAATTGAGCCAGCTAAGCCTGTTAAATAGTTAATATCTTCCGCGGTAACAGTGACCTTCTGCTATGTTTCATGTTTTATTCACCTTGTAAATGTATTGATGTGTTTTCCTTTTATCACACTTTGTTGCCGACTCTATCACGGTGTATACTTTGAAATGCTCTGGACTGATCTGGTTTTCGTGGGATAAATTTCTTGGATGTATTTAATGTGGACCGGGGGTAAACAAGCCAATTTACCACCCATAGAGGGTGACTCTATGACAGTGCAGGGATGGAACTGTATGTGTTTCTGCCTCATAAGGGACAAGCCTGGCTCTAATTACAGCTACCTACGGTGTTAGAGGATTACCCTTTCCTTCAACTCACTCCCCTCTTTATCTTCTCCCTCCTCTGTATCTGTCTTTTGACTCATCTTCCATCTGCGACGAGGTGAGATTTACCTACGTGCAGCAGAAAATTATAATAAGACAGGTGAGTGGGAGACGGAGATTTACAAAGATAACGAACATTTTAACCAAGAAAGAACTAAATATCCACCTTTAACCAAAACCATCTACTGATCTAAACTGTTTAATACCTGTTGATCCCACTAATCCTATCAATACATGTAAATAATTGGTGTAAAATACAGTTCTTCATCTTTCCATGGTCATCAGATATGACCCATTTGGACGTTCAGAGGCTCCATAATGAACGTGGAAACATCATCTTCTACAACGTCGATTCACTTATACATATACATTAAACAATAAATAAAATGAACAAAAATGATAAAAGAAAATACAAAATCGTAAAGAATGTGAAAAAAATGAGCAAAATATTGACTAAAATGAAGTTTAAAAAAAAAGAAAAAAACAAATAAGCAACAAAATGAACAAAAAAGAATTATAATAAGTCAATAAAACAATCAATAAAATAATACGTAACATGAACAAAATAAGCCACAAACTGAACAAAATTGAAGAAAATTATAAAATGGGCAACAAAATGAAGAAAAATAAATAAAACAAGCAACAACATGAACAAAAACAAATAAAATGCCAAGTAAAATGTAAGTAAAAATGAATAAAATTAATAAAAATGGAAAAAAAAAAAATTAATACAATAAAACGGAAACAAATAAGCTCAGAGGCTCTGTAGTGAACGGGGAAACGCCGTCATTTTCTACAATACTGATTCACCACTTTGATGAATGACAGTGGATGGATATATTGTTTTATGTTTAGTTATTGATATATTTTACTGAAAAAGTAGATTTTTCATGTGATTTACATGTAGTTGAGCTTGAAGTTAAGTCATATTTTAAATAAATCTCATCTACAAAAGTGGTTTAGGGGCTTTTACAGATTCAGTTAATGTAAAATCAAAGCCTTGTTTGTTTTATTTCAAATTTATTTCCTTTTTTCTTTTGATATATTTATACAAAAAAGAATGTAAAGTTAATGCCATTGTTGTTCATTTAATCCTCAAAGACTCAAACATCCACCATTAGACCAAAACCATCTACTGATCTAAACTATTTAATACCTGTTGAGCCACCAATTCTATCAATACATGTAAATACTTGGTGTAAAATACAGTTCTTCATCTTTTCATGGTCATCAGATATGATGCATTTGGACGTTCAGAGGCTTCGTAGTTACCGTGGAAACACCGTCATCTTCTACAACATTGATTCACCAGTAAAACCCATGGAGTTGGATCAGTGACAGTGGATGGACACACTGGGTTTATGTTCAGTTAATGATATATTTGCTGGAAAAGTCACTTCTTCCTCAGTTTTCTCTGTTTTGATATAAAAACATTTAAATTTACTACAAGCTTCTACGAACATCTACATGATCAGTAGATTAAGTACAGGAAAATACATGATTTTCATTGAAAAAAATTGCAAAATGCAGAGGATAATAGTATAATAAATGGTGATAAATGACTTGGGAAAGACAACAACGATCATTTGGAAGTTATAACAAAAATAGCTGTGGGTTTTTAAGGGTTAACTACGTGTGTTGTCACCGGTTTTGTTTCCATATTATCACTCCTTTCATCGTAGTGCATCAGGTCAACAGACAATCACAGAGTGTTGAGAATACATCTGTTACAACACTATTGCATTAGCAGAATATCACAAGGAATAGCAGAGTAAGAACAGGATGAATAAATTACCTCTTGTTCTATCATTAGTGAGAACAGGATGAAGACTGGTGAATATTCATGACCTAACACTGCGGTCTGTATGGGAAGTATACGTCTACATGTGCATGGGGGGGGGGGGGGGGGGGGTTAATGAGGGAAACCAACACAGGTTTTCCTCCAGCTTCCATCTGCGCAGGAAAACATGCATCGCTCTGAAACTTTATCTACGCTGAACAATGAGGCCAAAAGGTCATCTGAACAGTCACAGTTTTCAGATTTCTTCCAACAGGCAGGTAAGTTACAACCAAACAATAACAAATGTGCATTTATCGGCTTTTAGATGTTAGAAAGTTGTTACATTTACATCAATTTGGATCAAATAACTACGTCATTTTGACAAAGTGAACAGTAATTAGCTTTTTCCACTGACTGTGAGGCTTCAGTAGTCACTTTTTCATTGGATATATGCACAAAACTTAAACGATATTTACTAAATGTCGAAAAAACAGAAGTGCGTAATGTCGGTTTTTCCATTAAATCACAAATGCGATGATTTGTTTATTTATTATCATGAGATGCATTCCATAAACATGTTGCTGGACACAAATATCTGTTGTTTTGAATGCAGAATGCTCATTAACCCTCTATCCTGTACGAAATTTAAAAAATGATTTGGTTTCCTGGTGTGTCCACTAGGGCATTAATGACTTCAGATTTTTTTCAGATCAATTCATTTGTCAATCAAGTCAAAGTCAAGTCAACTAGTCGTATGATGACATCATCACATTGACAGCGGACGAACAACAGACACACAACTGTTCAGCAATGAGCAACTTGTACTAAGGTTCACTGTAACATTAACAATGTACAGTAAAGAGCAGAATAAAGAAAGATACAAGCATCAACAGTCCTTCTCAGACATGTAACCAAAACAAAATGTAGGCTAACACCTGGAATTTTCCTTTAAATTTAAGTGAACAACATAAAGTGGGAAAGGTTCAGACAGCGGCAGAAAAGACACACAGTATGTTAAAGAAAAGAGCACATTGTCTTCATGAAATAAATGAACAGAATAATCCAAACACACTGGCTGTCCACATTATTCTTCAGTATTGGTGGTGCTTCCATGGTTCACAGAACATTACTGAGACCAGAGTTTTTCTAGATCACAGTCAGTTTAGTTCCTACTCTGAGTCGTCTTCTTCCTTCAGTCTTGGCCTTGTGCTACTGATATGCGGGTCGTTTTTTTAAAATTTTTTTTGTTTGTTTTTTTTAACCCACTTTTATGGAAGTATTTGACCCGCCCCGCAAATAAAGTGACATTTTTTGGGACCCGAACCAACCCGACCTGAGTCCGCTGATGTGCAAATTACTATCTTGCGTTCCATGCTTTCATGTAGGAAAATGAGAGTATCAACATGAGCTGAATGACAGCTCACACACTGTTGGGTGATGGAAGGGAGAGAGAGAATAACACAGGACTAGTCGACTCCTCCAAAGTAACGTCGACTTGTGCCATAGAAGTTGACAAACCGACTTTTCAGTTAAAGCCCTAGTGTCCGCACATGCCGCGCCATGTTTGTTTTAAAACTCTTCTTCTTTGCTTGTTGTAACATCCATCAACATCCTTTTTTTGTTGTTCTTGTGACTCTAGTTAGGCAAAAAGGTCTTTCCAGTGCAGTTTTGTGTGATATGCCAATTTCCCGAAAAAGAATGTTGGACTCAGACTTTTACACTGGACTGTATGTTTGAAACTCTTTCTGCTACTTTTATTGTGTCACTTGGCACATATGTCATGAATCCTGGGCAGGATTCTCTTAATTTCCTTTTGTTTCTTTGTGCAACAACACATATAAAATAAAAAAACGAGAATCTTCATGCATGAGGCCCATTGCTCTGTCATTGTTTTATAATTAGAGAGCTTGACAGGGGGGAAGGAACCATAAGCTGCCAATCAAATACCCCTGACAGGAAGTCATTGGGGTGTCACCAACTGATGTCATGCCTGCCAATCATCACTGATGTGTGTGTGTGGGTGTGTGATTCCTTATGCGACATCTATGAGGAGTGCATCTGCTCATGTATGTTCATTGTGTTTGTGTGTTTGCGTGTGCGCTCGTTATCACATCTCGCTTGTCGATCATTCGTTCCCTCCGGATCCGTCTTCCTAATGGAAGCACAGGGAGGCGTGTCCGTCAACAGGAGGAGGGAGGGAGTGAAAGAGGTGGAGAGGAATGGAAAGAATAGGTGAAGTGAGAGTCACAGATGTCTGCAGTCGTTTTCTGCTCGTTTGTCGGCAGCTTTTCCACTCATCTATTCAGACAAAGTGTGAAAATGCCCTCGGAGCCAAAGATCTGTTCATGTGACGGCTGAGATTTAACCCATAAAGACCCGAACATCCACCAGGGACCAGAAGCATCTACTGACCTAAAACGTTTATTTACTGCTCATCCATTAACCCTATCAGTACATGTCAATAACTGGTGTAAAATACAGTTTGTCATCTTTTCATGGTCATCAGATATGACCCACTTGGACGTTCAGATACAGAGGATAACATTATAATAACTTCTGAAAGACAAAAAAAAATCATTTGGAGCTTGTGGGTCTTTAGGGGTTCATTAAATGCTTTGTCGGCAGTTTTGTTTCTATATTATCACATAAGAATAAAATCTCCCCATCTTAGTTATCCCAGTTAGTGATATCTTTGCTGAAACCAGTTAAATCCATGGAGTTGAATCAATGACAGTGGATGGAGACACTTGTTTTTATGTTCAGTTAATGATATATTTGACTGAAAAAGTAATTTTTTCTTCAGTTTTCTCTGTTTTTGATATAATAACAATTAATTTTAATCAGATTTTTAATGAATATCAGCATGATCTGTAAATTAAATATAGGAAAATACCTCATTTTCACACAAACAATGCAAAATACAGAAAATAATATTTAGTAATTGGTGGTACATCACTTGGGAAAGACAAAAAAAAAAATCATTTGGAAGTTATGACAAAAATAGTTGTGGGTCTTTAGGGGTTAATTAGGCATATTGTCACTGGTTTTGTTTCCATATTATCGCTGAAGAACAACATCTTTCCATCTTACTTATCTCAGTTAATGATATTTTTAACTAAGAAAGTCATTTTTTCTCCAGTTTTCTCTGTTTTTGATATAATAATAATTAGTTTTAATCTGAGCTTTAATGAACATCAGCATGATCAGTAAACTAAATCTAGGAAAATACCTGAATTTTATTGAAAAATGCAAAAATACAGAAGATAATATTAAAAATTGGTGATAAATAAAAAAAAACAAAAATGGGAGCTGCCACAAAAGTCTTAAAGGAGTGATATTTTGCTTTTTTAACATCAGACAACAAACAAATGTCCTGCCCCCTCAAATTCAAAGTTTCCAAAGGTAGGGAAAAGCTGCACAACAGCGGAAGTTTAGAGGAATTAGTAAAGCGTCTATAAGTTTCACTTTCACATTAAGGTCTGGTAGTGATGCGTGAGTTGGGTTTTTTCAATCTGCAGGGCTTTTGTGGAATTATTTGACCCACCCCAACCTGACCCGTGAGTAACCGACTGATCCGCACATCACTAACGTACGACATGGAACGCACCCTCATATAAATATCTGGATGGACCTGTCCATAGATGAGCTACAGCAGTTGAAAACATACGGCCCAAAACTGGACCAAAACTGACCTGCCAAAGTTTCTAATTTGCCCCAAGTGCAAAAGTTATACTAAAATTATTAAGAGTCAAAGGTATCATAGTTGTTTTAGTTCAGGTTCCACATTCAGCCCAACTGGGGTCTCAAGTAAAATAATACTATAATAACTTATAAATAATCACTCCAAATTTAAATCAAATGCGGCGCTCAGCTACCGGCTGTCATACAACATGTTGCTCATTTTAATCTTGTACTGTAGTATTTAGGCATTATTTATTCATTATCATTTGTTATTAGGTTTTACTGTTATTATCAGGTTTTACTGATATTATTTTTAATATAGGATTAATTCTACAGGATTTTTACTTTGTACATTGCTGGTCCTGAGTGCTGATTTCGTTTCATGTATATACTACATGTAATGACAATAAAATGAACCTTGAACCTTCAAATCAAAATTTAATTTTAAACTAGAAAAGCACTCGGAGAGCGCAGACCTCTGCCATGACAGATCAGCCCCCCCCCCCCCCCCCAAATCACCACCAAAATTTTAGCATTTGTTCTTTGTGCCAGAATCAACATTTCCTGAAAATTTCATCCAAATCCGTCCATAACTTTTTCAGTTATGTTGCTAACTAACCAACAAACAAACAAACCCTGGCAAAAACATAACCTCCTTGGCAGAGGTAAAAAAAAAAAAAAGTTGGTATTGGATCGGTATCAGCAAAACTAATCCCCCCCGTTACAACCCAAAAGGTGAAACATATTTACAAAGCACACCGGGAGTCAAGGAGTATAATTCAAAAGAACATATTTTATTCTTTGCATTTATTTTTTTGTTCTTCGGCGATTCTCTTCTGTTGTAAACAACATGATTTTAATTCAGCAGAATCAAAACCCCTTTTTAAACCCCGTGCCCAAAGTAACAAAGGAAAAGACCAGAGTGGACCGGCAAACTAAACATAAGGACGGTGTGCTGGACAGGCCAACCCTGTACAGGGCCGTAGAAGCTGCCAGCGCACCGCTACCCTATCAAATAAAGCAAACCACAAAATAAGCCCTAACGAAAGAAAAGCGAAAACAGGACGTCCGGATCCACCTGGCCAAGGATAAGCTAACAAAAGGCTAACAAAAACCCCGCTGGCGTTACAACTTGCGTGGAGTGGAGTGGTGCGGATGCGTGCCTCAACGTGACGCTCTGGACGCCGCTCTGGACGCCGGCATAGCTGGAGGAGGAGGAGAGAGCAGTAGGCGAGAGAGTGAGAGAGCGAGAGCCCAGCGCCGGTCCAATTTATAGCCTTTGCCGGCGGGAAAACCAATTGGCCACCTATTTAAAAAAAATACTAAATACGCAATATTTTACAAAAATGTTATCAAGGCACAATAACAGAGAGAGCAATAATCACCCAAAAGTGTAAAGTAAGAATTATAACCAAAAAACCCACAAAAGACAAAGGGGGAAAAATAAAGGTGCGTCAGAACATAACACCCCCCAAAAAAACTGGATTGGATTGGAAGCCAAAGAACCAACATCGGGACATCCCTATTAAATACACTGATTGAAACCAAAAGCTACCGCTGCTCCATCCCACAGTCCATTTTAACGCCGCACCTGTAGCGGCACACTCACCGACGGCTTAAAACCAAACACACCTACAGATTCATCATTTCCATCCGAGCCGGCTTTCACCCACAAACACATCCCCGCTGAAATGACAGGGAACGGCGGCAACAAAAAGTCCATTTTCTATCATCAGCCTTTTCATCTATGCAGCGGCGCACACGCACACTCGAACACAGGCGGGAATACAGTAGGTACGGACTTAGTCTAATAGGCCTAGCATGAAGCTCAGCCATAATAGACTGCACAATGGAGCTAGTCAGTCCTAATGGGCCCTACCGCCGAGATGGGCTAATAGTCCCCACGATGGAGCACTTTAAGTTGAACAGAGGTGTTGCATTATGGGTGACGGGTGAGGACGAGAAAGCCACAGAGGAGAAAGAAGGAAAAGGGGGCAAATACGGAGGGAGAGAATAATTATAGGCACCAAATTAGGGGTAAAAAGCCGGCAGATACAATGCTTAAAAAGAAGACGGATGGAGCTGTAATTGTAACCCAGATTCATGTCGCTCTTTTCTTTTCTTATATGTTTTATTTAGTCGGCCGTGAGGTAAAATAATGTCCCTCTTTTGAGTCCTAAATGCGTTTTCTTCATGAATGCGGTAATTAGAGTCGTATGTTCCACTGAAATAGAATGACCGTGTACAAAACGGAGACACAAAGCACGATGGAGGTGAATACAGCAGTGTTCAGCAGAGTCCGACCGGGCAGGAAACCAAGCATTAATTATCATAGATTCTCATAAATTCACACTGTTAGAATCAGAACATGAGCAGCAGTCACATAGAATGATGTACTGTTGAGTGCAACCTGGTCCATTCACCTCCTCAGATGGTACAGGGGGCTAACGTACTTTATGATGTGGGGTTTCAAGGGTTTGGACCAAGTAGACCAGGATCAGGGGCCACAAACAGTTCAATATGATCTCAAATGAGCTGGACCAGGAACACAGGAGTAGATGTTGTATTTGTTTCTAATTAATAATTTCATGTTGTTGAATAATTGACATCATAGGTGTCAAACATGTCAAACATTGTCAGACAAATCCGGCCTGCCAAAGGGTCCAGTCCGGCCCCTGGGATGAATTTATGAAATGTAAAAATTACACCAACATATTAACAATCATTTTAGTTCAGGTTCCACATTCAGACCAATTCAATCTCATAATAACCTTGAAATACTCACAACTCCAAATTTTTCTCTTTGTAAATGGAAATGTTTTCATGTATTTAGACTAAAACAAAGCATAATTTCGCAAAAAATCTGAATAACCTGAACAAATATGAACAACCTGAAATGTCTTAAGAGAAGTGCAATTTGAATAATATTCCACCTGTTACTAAATATTTTGTGTATCTGTAGATCCACTGGGATCTGTAAGTTATAATATACATGTGGAAATGATAAACCAAAGCATAATAGTGTTAAAATTACATTTTTTTTTTTCAGTTTGTTCATGTTATTCACATTTTTTGAAGGGTTAGTTTGTAGATGTAAATATTTTCATAACGTAATTTTACATTTTTCACTGTAAAGCATAGAGAAAAGTTTGGAGTTGACATTATTTATATATTATTATGCTATTATTTTACTGGTTCAGCCCACTTCAGATCAAATTCAGCTGAATGTGGCCCCTGAACTAAAATGAGTTTGACACCCCTGATTTAGATAAATGTTAAAATAGTAATTTTGTGTGTTTAAACTGTAAGACAATAATCCTGTTTTACATCGTTAATATATTGGTGCTGTGTTTGTTACATTGTGCTGCTATGACAGAACTGACTGCAACTCTACATTGAAAAGCATGGCTTAAGGTGTATGAAGGAACTCCCGCTCATGACAAGTGGCCAACAAGGTATTTTTTCTTTCATTTGCAACACATTTTGTTTATATTTACATGTTTATGCTTTCAGCTGTTTCATGTATAGTTATTAATGGAAGCGCATATATGTTTCTGTTGCTGTATGTATGTGTATCAGTTCTCACGGCATGAAAGATGTGAGGAGAGTGATATAAATGCCAGTTTTAAAGGAACCAATCCGTGTCTGTTGTGACGAGAGCTACAATAGTAACATAATAACCTATAAATAATGTCAACTCCAAATGTTTCTTTATGTTTTACAGTGAAAAAAGTCAAATTAGCTTATTAACTATCATTTAAATCATCATCATCATAAAATATCATTATGATAAAAATAATGTAAATAACATGAACAGCTTGAAATTTCTGAAGAAATATAAATAGAAGACAACAATATAACGCCTCTGCTTAACATTTACACATGTGCATTACAACTTATAGATCACAGTGGATCTACAAACACACAAAAAGTTTAGTAACAAGAAGAATATTGTTAAAACTGCACTTACTTCTCCTAAGACATTTCATGTTTTGTTCAGGTTATTCACATTTTTGGTGAAAGGATAGTTTGTAAATGAGTGCTTCTATGAAACTGGGTTTATTTTGGTATCTGACACTTTTCCAGCTTTTTTAGATCCAATAATAAAAGGTAAATTTAGACATATTTTCCCCCAGGATAGACCTAATGATGATCTCTGATAAATGCAAAAAAATTGTACTTTTGCTCTGAGCCCTCCCATAATTAGTGAATTAAAAAAAAAAAAAAATACTGGGGCCAAAAATAGGACCCAAATATGGACATTAAATCTCCCTAGGTGTCAGTGCATTAGATGTGTAAACGTGTGTACATGCTCTTCTACAGACTCTAAATAAAGACACTGTGTTAAATGTGTCGATCCTAGTGGTCTTTCTAATCCACACATGTGGGTTTTTCATCAATCTCAGTCTCATTCCAGGTTTTGTATGTAACCTATCGTGTCCACAGGTGTTACATGCAAATCCTGCCCAATTAAACACAAATAAATCATGAGTGATTTTGCAATAGTGGACATTTTTGTGAAACACTCTGCCTTGAATAATTAGTTCAATTCCCAAAATGCATCTGTGAGACAATAAAGAGATATGGAAGAAAAAAATAAAAAGTAGTGCGTAATTTTCGTGTCCTTTTCACCGTGTTACATGCAGATTTTTGTATAAAAAAAAAAAAAAAAAAAATTAAATAAATATAAAAATGTATTTTATCTGAAAAATAGTTTCTCTTTTATCTCAGTAAATAATTATTTGTAACATAGACCCAGTGCTTCCAAACTTAGTCTACATCTGGGTTAAATCTTTAGCCCCTCTATCCTGTTTTTAGGACCAATTTCATAGAGGCACCCAAATGTGATAATTTTCATGTATTTAGACTTTTTTACCCTAAAACAAAGAGGAAAAATGTTAAAAGTTATTTAAAAAAAAGTTATTATGATAGTATTTTACTTGAGATCACATCAGGCCTCTGAACCAAAACAAGTTCTTCACCAAATCATGCCCTACTTTTGATTCAGGTTGAGTATTTAGTTTTGTTTTTTTGTTACAAATTTGTCACATCCCTGACATTTAACAGCCTTTACATCAAATTCTTACCCTAAAACTAAGCTTTAACCCTCAAAAAGCAGATTCCCGGTGTTCATAATCCATTCAGTCTCAACCAGGAAGAGCGAGAAACAACCATAAAAAATCTCAGGAAGATTCACAGCAACCACATGGCACCGACTCTATGACGACCATCTGACCGTGTGTCCAATCATGTTTAATCACAGCATTAATATGCATGACTCTAGAACGGTTTCCACTGTAGCCGTCACACATGTGGCACCAGCTGACACACATACACCCACCGACGGATGACTGACGGTTCCATTTGGCGGCGGTTCAGGTGACAGAGCCAGCTGTCCACTTTCAGGGGCATTTTCACTAAACACTCAGAGGCTGACTCTAATGTCTGTTTTAAGAATGTAAATAAAACAATAATGACATATTCTACACCTTAACATCATCTCTATTAACATACAGAGTTAAAACTACTTCCATTGTTTTTCAGTGGTTTTTGCGAAGCACTGGGATCCAGATCCACTCATTGCCATCACTGGGGTTTCTAGCGCTTTACCATCAATAAATATGAGAAAGTTGCTGTTTTCAGATTCAGATTCAGATCCAAGTTTATTTGTCATTTCAGCATATAAAAATACACAGAAATGAAATATTGTACTCAGGTCACCGACTGTCAGCAGCATTTAGTAAAAATAGTACAAGTTACTGATAAAATAATAAAAATAATAAAATATTGATATAAAAAAAATAGCAATAACAATAACACCCCCCTAAAATTACTTATAAATAACTAAAAAAAAGTTTTATTTATAAAGTGCACAGCAGTAAAGTGCCAATTTAAAAGTGCATTCTGGGCTCAAAGTTCAGCAGGAGGTCATCATTCTAACTGCCTCTGGATAAAAACTGTTTCGGAGTCTGGTGGTTTGTTTGGTATGGTGATCACTAAAAAGTTGTTTTTCTTTTTCACAATTACTGACTATATTCAGGTATTTATTATTTAAATTTAAGAGGTATTTGGTTTTAATGAAGTGAAAAATGGTGTTAATTCCAGACTTGCATAATGTTTTTATCAGTGTTGAAAAATACTGGAGGGTATGCACTTTAAATTTGTTTTTTGTTTGTTTGTTTTTTATCCTTTATTGAATATATTAACCCTTTCATGCATTAATTATGTGAAATTTAGTCAAGACATTTTTCTGCAGTGTTTTTTATTCCTCTTTAGACATCAAAAAAACAACAACAATGTGATTGATTTAAAAAAAAAAAAAAAGTTACAAAAATTTCCCTCAGCTGGGCACCATGTATTTAATTTTTGAAGCAAAGAAACATGTATTTAAAATCTAACATCAGAAAATGATATGGAAAACTATGCAATAAAAACATTTTTAATGCTGCTAATCGGATGTTTTCTCACATTTGAACATACTCTAATACTAGTTACTATTCAGTGCATGGAGATAATATGCCAAAAAAAAAAAAAGTTTAAAAAAATACCTGTCGATTACAGTCTAATAACAATTAGCAATTGATTTACACTAAAACATGTCACTGCAGATTTGATTTATCGAGAACAGCACAGTTACAGTAATGGTATGACCTGCAGTGTACGGGATGGTGCATAAGTGTCCACTGTGTTGGCTGATATGGAACTAAAACAGCAAAAGCCATGAATATACAAGAGAACAGCTGGAGAAGAACTGTCCACTGGAGTGACCACTATGCATGAAAGGGTTAGTTTCTGATATTACATTTGGAGGAGAGTGGAAAGAGAAAGAAAAAAAACCCCAAAAACTCAGCCATTATGTACCAGCTGTATGTGGAATGTATATTATGATGTTCAATAAAAAGATAATTATAAAAATAAAAAAAGAAAAAGAAAGGGTTAATTTCTTTTCTCCTTTGTATTCCTGTAAGTTATTTGGCTGTTTTGAAAAACAATAAAAATACTGAAAAAAGAAAAATACTGGGGGTAAAATCAGCTGATTATTCTTCTTTTTCAGACTTCAAACTATCATTATTATGTAAGATTCACAACTGTACGACTTACAATAACCTGTGATAAATAAACAGTTATGAACACATGCACGTTTATTTCATATTTCAGCGTTTCCTTTGAACATGGAGCCCAAGTACAACTGAAGCTGAATATAAAAAAGTCAGTTTCTTCTTTTTTTTTTTTTTTTTTTGTTGCATAAGTTCTTTGTCAACTCCATTTTCTTCGCTGTTCTCTCCTTCCTCGCCATCACGCTAACTAACGTCGCAGTCACCCCCACATTGACACCAATTAATCTGAGGGCAGCTGACAGCGAGCCGGAGCTTCGTCTGATTGGACAAATAGTGTGAATCGGCACTCCGTCTGTAGAGATCGGGTCAAATATTCACATGATTTCTCTAATTTACTGCATCTATAGCAGTTTTTTTTTTTTTTTTTCATAATTTGTTGATCATGCATGTTCATATAATGGTGGAGATAAAAACAGGATTTATGTAAAATACTGATACATGATACCAGAAAAGATGTACTATAACACTGTATGTCAGGGGTGTCAAACATGCGGCCCGCGGTCCAAAACTGGCCCCCCAAAGATGAATGTGTGAATGACACAAAATGACATTGACAACATTAAACATCAAAGGTGTTGAACTCGTTTTAGTTCAGGGGCTGATGTGACCTCAAGTAAAATAACAGCATAATAACTAATACGAATAAATAATGACAACTCCTTGATTTAATGTGAAAAAAGTAAAATTACATTCAGTTTTATTTATTTGATTTATTATTGAACATAACCCCGGTGTGTCCATCCACTGTCACTGATCCAACTCCATGGGTTTTACTGGTGAATCAGTGTTGTAGAAGATGATGGTGTTTCCACGGTAACCACGGACTATGGGTCACTTATTTTATACGTTTTTAAAATAAATTTGATTAATTTTTATTAATTTTATGTTATGCTATTTGTTTTTGTTCATTTTGTTACTTATTTTGTTTATTTGTCTACATTTTGTTTCCTCTTATATTAATTTTTCTTTAATTTTATTCAGTTTGTGGCTAATTTTGTCCATGTAACTTATTATTTGGTTAATTTATTATGAATTTTGTTCATTTCATTGATCATGTTGACGGTTTTTGTTGATTTTGTTGCTTGTTTTATTCTTTTTTCACTTCGTTTTGGTAATTTTTTTTTGCAATTTTTTGGTGTTATTTTATTATTTTGTAAATTTATTTATTCGGTTTAGTTTATTTTGTTTATTATTTAACATAAACGTTATTTTTCTCACATTATTTTTGATTTTGTATTTGTTTGAATTGATGTTGTAGAAGATGACAGTGTTTCTACATTTGTAATGGAGCCTCTGAACGTCCAAATGGGTCATATCTGATAACCATGAAAAGATGAATAACTGTATTTTATGCCAATTATTTACATGTATTGATAGGATTAGTAGATCAACAGGTATTACACATTTTAGATCAGTAGACGGCTTTGGTTGACGGTGGATGTTTGGGTCTTTATGGGGTAAATAAAAGTTAAATGCATTACTTAAAAAAAAAATCACATTTTCATATCATTAACTACATTTTTTCAAACTCAAACAGTATTTATTTATAGGCTATTATGCTTATTATTTTACTGGTATGGTCCATTTGGGATCTAACTGTACTGTATGTGGCCCCTGAAGCAAAAGGCTAAACTGCTGTATGTGTTACACAGATACAGAGGTGTCAAATGTATGAATCTACTGATGCTCGTCAAAGTTGGGTATTACACAGCACATGTCTTCTAAAGGATTATTATGCCAATCAAAGCTGGCCTTAGATGAATGTGACAAATCAGCAGCGAAGCCCAGACTGAACATAACTGAATAGCACCAATTTGCTCTCTCAGTCTATCACCATTACATGCAATCATGTAGCGCAGATAGCAAGCCAGGGCTGTAGGGAGGGAGCAAAAAAAAAAAAAAAAAAAAAAAGAAATGATGCGAAGACCAGGGGCTCGATGGGCAGGGGTGGGGGGGCTAAGTATGGCTAGAAGGAAGAGAAGGAGGGAAAGGTTGAGATTATCACCGGTCTCTAATCAAGACCCTCTTATGGTGGTGGGAGATGGGGTGTAGAAAGGGTCTAAAAATATCCTTGGGTGTATTATATGGTTTCTTAAAGCACTTAAGGCGTGGGGTGATGGGGGGGATGGTGGATAGATGAAAGGGAGGATAGATAGATAGATGGGTGGATGCATAAGAGGAAAGGCTAGATTAAAATAGAGATATAGTCAGGGTGTGCAGCGTAGGCCGTCCATGTCTCCATAATCAAACCGAGTGGTGGAGGATGAAGGAGACATGGATGAACAGGGGAAGGGGGGACTGATGGTAACCTTTTATGAACTTCCAGGCACTTAAGGATAAGATGGAGTCAGAAGGAAAGAGCGGAGGGATGGAGAGAAAGATGATTTGGGTTTGCAATGTTGTGTAAAACACAAGAGTGTGTCAGTTTGAACACAGGTCGGAGGATGGAGGAGGTTTGACAACAGCTGCTCATGAGTGGGACTGTATTCAGAGGCAATCAGAGAACTGACTGTTTAGAATGCAGGGGTGTCAAACATACGGCCCACCAACCAAAACCAACCCACCGAAGGGTCCAACACAGCCTGAGGGATGAATATGTGAAATTCAGGAATTACACTGAAGATAATAACAATCGAGGATGTTACAATCATTTTAGTTCAGAGGTCACATGCAGCCAAATTGGATCTCTTGTTTTTTTACTTTTAACCCCCCCACCCCCTACCTCTCAAGGAGCCATTGCTCTTTGATCAGGCTGCATTTGTAAATAAGAATCTGTTTTTAATTGATTGCCTGGCTAAATAAAGGTTAAATAAACTGAATAAATCTCAAATGGATCAGACCAGTAAAATACTATCATAGTGACCTATAAACTAGAAAAGCACTCGGACCTCCGCCAAGGCAGGTCAGCCCCCCCCCCCCCCCCCCCCACACACACACACACACACACACACACACACACCACCACCCCCACCAAAATTTAATCATTTGTTCCTTGTGCCAGTACCAACATTTCCTGAAAATTTCATCAAAATTCATTTCATCAAAATCCGTCCATAACTTTTTGAGTTATCTTGCTAACTAACCAACAAACAAACAAACAAACAAACTCTGATGAAAACATAATCTCCGCCGTTGCTTGGCGGAGGTAATAATGACAACTACAAATTTTGACTTTGTTTTACTGTAAAAAAGTAAAATTGCATAAAAATGTTTACATTTTCAAACTATTCCTTCACAAAAAATGTGAATAATCTGAACAAATATCAACAACCTGAAATGTCTGAGAAGTCTGTGCAGTTTTACCAATATTCTGCCTGTTATTAAATGTTTTGTGTATTTGTCAGTGTTGGGAGTAACGTGTTACAAAACTAATGCATTACAGTAACAGATTACTTTATTTGCGGTTACACAGTAGTGTAAGGCATTACCAATCAATTTTAAGGAGTAATTTACTCGGTACATGTTCAGTAGTGCTTCAGTTACAACACACTTTTGACCCATAATTTAACTGCTCAAATGTAAACAAACAAAACAAAAAACAGTATGACTGTGAAACCTTAAGGAATCCAAAATGCGTCAGTAAAGTTGTATTTTGTGTTGGTGTTCAGCCCATGGGTGAAGACGGCAGAAGACAGTCCATTGGCCACGTGGACATATGCTCATTACTAACCATAACCCTGCTTTACAGAAGCTAGTTAGCATTAGCATGACCCCTGTGATCAGCAATGACAAGGTAAGCTAACGTTTCTATGACTAGTTACAACTCTTTATTGGTTTCTTGGCCCCACCCCGTTTGAACATGTAAAATGTTGAAAAAAATTTAAGCGTTCCTGCTGGGATTCGAACATCGTAGACCGTAGCGTTACTTACTGAGCTATCTGTCCACATGTACTTTGGAGCAAATTTATGCGTCCCAAGGCTCTCCTATCTCTTCTAACGGGTAGGTGGGTGGGTGGGTAGGTGGGGGTTATTATTTGACTTTGGGGGGGTTGGGCTCTACTGTGCATGTGCCATTTATGACAAGAGTCTGTATGTAACTCCAAAGTAATACAGGAGTCATGTAACGCATTTTAATTCTGAGACAGTAACATTATAAGGTAAGGAATTACTTTGAAATCACAGTAACAAGTAATCTGTAATGGATTACAGTTTGGAAGTAACTAGCTCAACACTCATATTTGTAGATCCACTGTGATCTGTAAGTTATAATGCATATGTGTAAATGATAAACTGAGGCAGAATATTATTAAAATTGCACTTATTTTTCCTCAGAAATTTCAGGTTGTTCATGTTATTCACCTTTTTTGAGGAATAATGTGTAGATGTAAACACTGTTAGAATGTAATTTGACTTTTTTCACTGTTATTGTTTGACAGGTTCGGCCCAGTTGAGATCACATTGGGCTGAATGTGGCCCCTAAAGTAAAATGAGTTTGACACCCTTGTCTTAAGGCAATTTATTCAGTGTTTTTATGGCACCACAGACGCCTTATATTTCACAGAAGAGGTGATTTTAGACTGATTTTCATATTATTCATTATTAATGATTCATATTAGAGCTGCATATTCATATATAAAGTGTAACATGCAGAAATTATGACTCCTGCTCTTACAAGATTAAAGGCCTGGACACTGTATACGCTGATACTCACATAATAAAACCACTGAGTTAACCTTCTGGTATCCAGGTGAGCATATTATGCACATTTTGCACTTCATGTTATGAAAATAAAAGGTCTTATTATTTTTCAAAATTTGTATTATGTCAGAATTCAAAAGATGTTCATTTTTGGAGGATTTTTTTTTTTTTTTAATTCTGACCCAGCCACTAAAATTAGCATAATGTAAACAATGTTAAATTACTACACAAAGTAAAAAAATGTGCAACAACACATTTTAGCATTTAACACAAAAAATAATAATGCATATTAACTAATGTTGATGTTAATCATTGACATATGCCAGGCTGCAACAATCAAAAAATAAGCAATTTTTATTAAGTATATTGGAAAGAAGTTTTATGTCTTTGTTTGTTTGTTTTTTTGCATCAAAAATATGGTTTGTTTACATTACAAACATGGCATTACATAAAATTATGAAGGTTATTGAGTATTGGTGTTTTTGCTTACAGCTCAAGTTGATGAAATACAAAAAAAAATTGAAAAAGTTACACACAAACTGTATGAAAAACATTTTGTCATTATTACAACACCGTGGTGTTTAGAAGGACCTCTATGGAGGGGGGATCCTCAGAGGAACCAAAAAGTAAAGAAGTTGAAAGGAATTTTACCCCCGTATCCACCCATTTATTAAAATGTTCTCCCTTTATACATGATTTGAGATAATTGTGTAAATGTTCTGTTTTAAAGAGTCGACTCTACAACAAAAGCTTCACTTTAACATCATGAAAGGCCTGGTTCTGCTACGAAACACAGAAGTCTGAGCAGGAGGAAGGCGAGGTGGAAAGGAGGTCTCCATCAGGTGGAGACTTTTAAAGAGAGGGCATTGATCCTGTGTAATGAAGTAAAATTAGTGCAAATTACTCTAACTGCCTAATATTTCATTTTAAATAACACGCCACTCCGGGATATAATCTCAGTGATAAAGTGTGACTTTGAAATCTGGAAGTGTTTTTCTGTGTTCGCCTTCACACAGGCCGCTTTTGTAAGTGTATTTAGAAAGAGCGCATTTTGGAGATGAAATTGCACGTAAGTGTTTTGCTTTAGATCCGTATCTATGTAACAGTCATGTGAAACTCCACTGAATACAAACTCCTATTAGGGTAGAAAGTTCAAAGTGGTCCCTGGAAAACGTCCCCGTTCACACTGTTAATGAAGACACAGTGTGAAAGTTAATCATTTGAGCAGCTCTCTGGCTCTTAAAGGGTCTTTTTTGGACTTTTGTGCTCATGTCTTAGTGTTATTTCTGTCTGGTATGAAAGCAGGAGGTGTTCAGGGATTGAGCAAATTCATTGTTCGGTCTTCGGTAAATCTGGCAACCAGGTGAGATGGCAGTGTGCACCATGGTAACTATGGTGTTTCTTCCAGTACAATCACTTCCAAAAATGTGCAATAAATCTGCAAAATGTGAATTATGTGCAATAAGTCGTGCAATGATCTTCTGTTCAGCAATAACAAGGCAATATTTATTCCATATTTACCCAAATATAAATGCACTATTTTTATTTCATAGATACTGTTTTCATAAGTAATTATACTGAGAATATTGTTAATAATGGGTCTATTCATATTTTTATGTCGATTTTTCATTTCTTATTCTACTTAGCTCTATTTTTATCTTTTTTTTTTAATCTTATATTCTATTTTCTTATCTTTAGTTTTTATAATTTAATATTCACTCTATTATTTTCTGAAGTATTGTTTTTTTTATTAATAATGTTGCACTGGAGTAGCACTATTAATTTCATTGAACACACAATGACAATAAAGGCTATTCTATTCTATTCTATTCTATTCAAATTTATTTTAGCTTATTCTATTCTACTTTATTCTATTCTATTCTGTTGTATTTTATTCTACTTTATTCTCTTCTTTTTTATTTCATTCTATTCTATTCAGATTTATTTTATCCTATTTTATTCTATTTTATTCTATTCTATTTTATTTTACTTTATTCTATTCTACTTAATTTTATTCTACTTTATTCTGTTGTATTTTATTTAATTCTACTTTATTCTATTCTATTCTATTCTATTCTATTCTATTCTATTCTTCTCTCGTACCTAAAATTACTGCTCCACTAAATGCTCTGAAAACCTGAGGAAAATCCTGCACAAAACCAAAAACACATTAAGTTTCATGTAAACAAAGAACAGCAGAAAACAATTATCTCCACTCTTTAACTCCCTCTATTTTACCCACAATCCACCAGTCACACACTCACCTCAACAGGCCAAAGCCGATCTTCTTACTCTTCTTTTCCGTCTCCTCAGGCTCCTCCACTTTCTTCTTCTCTTTTTCCTTGTCTTTTCCTTTCTTCTTGTCTTTCTTCTTCGTTTTCCCTTTCTTCTTCTTGTCTTTTTTGTTTTTCTCCTCCAGTTGGTCTCCTGTTCCCTGACGGGATGAGCTGCTCGCAGGGGTGTCACGACCGGAACTTGGCTCTGAACCATCATCTAGAAGAAGAAGGAGAAGAAAAACAAGAAAAAGAAAAAGGGAGAAGAAGAAGGAGAAGAAAGAGAAGAGGAGAACAAGAATGAGATAAAGAAGAAAAAGAAGATAGAGAAAAAGAAGAGGAAGGAGAAGAAGAGGAAGACGAAAAAGATGAAGAAGATGAAGAAGAAGGAGAAGAAAAATAACAAGAAAAAGGAGTAGGAGATGATGATGATGATGATGATGAAGAAAGAGGAGAAGATGAAAAAAGAAGAATGAGATAAAGAGGATGAAGAATAAGAACAAAAACAAAAAGAATAGGAGGATGACGAAGGAGAAGAACACCAAGATGAGGAAGGAGGAGAAGAAGGAGAAGAACAAGAAGAAGATGAAGATTAAGAAGAAAAGAAAGAGGAAAAAGAAGAAAAAGGGGAAGATGAAAAAAGAGAAGAATAAGACAAAAAAGACGGAGGAGAAGATGGAGAAGAAGATTATGAAAAAAGAGGAGATAAAGAAGAAGATGAAGACAAGATAAAGAAGATGAAGAAAGAGAGGACAAAGAAGATGAAGAAGAAGAAGAAGAAAAAAGAGAAGGAGATGAAGAAGATGAAGAAGGAGAAAATGGAGAAGAAGAAAAAGGAGAAGATGAAGACAGAGAAGAGATGAAGAGGAAGGACAAGAAAAAGGAAGAGGAGAAAAGAAGAAGAACAAAAACAAGAAAAAGGAGTAGGAGATGATGGTGATGATGATGATGATGATGAAGAAGAGAAGAATAAGAAGATGAAGAGAAAAAGAATGCGATAAAGATGAACAAAAACAAAAGATGAAGGAGGAGAAGAAGAACATGAAGGATGAGAAAAAGGAGAAGATGAAGATTAAGAAGAAAAGAAAGGAAAAAGAAGAAAAAGGAGAAGATGAAGGTGAAGAAGCAGTAGATGAATACTTGTAACTTCCCTTTCATACATATTTTGTTGTGTTGGTGTCACTGTTGGTCTTATTTTATTTCTCATCTTTTACAACTGAGGTGTCGTCTTTCTCACCGCTGCTGAGGTCTACATTTATAAATACTTTCACAGAACAATCTCCCTCAGTTTTAATTAGGAAAGTTAATTTTGGAAAGACACTTGTTTGCAGTGATCAGATCCCATACAATAACTCACAAATAAATAATTTTTAAAAATCCCTTAAATCCTAAAGTACAAAAGCCCAGAGTGACACTTTCACAGAACAGTGTCTGTGCTCCACATCAGATTTATTAACTTTAGAGTGAATTTGTCTCAGTAATTCACAGTAAAACAAAGACAAAAATGTTCAAAGCATCCACTGTGATGCTTCATTACTCTGTGCGACAGACTGAAGGCCTGGCCTTGAATAACAACGATAACACAAAACAAAGCAGCGCGCGCACACACACAAACCACTAATCAGATTTCATAAGATAATGAAACCAAATTAGTAACTTCAATTAAGACGCTCCTTTGTGTGAATATTCACTTCTTTGCGAACACTGTCTCTGTGGAGCCTCATATTGTTATTGTGTCCGTGTTTATCTGGTTCTGTTGGATTATTTAACACGGTGGTCAACAACATGCACCGTGTGGACAAAAGTATGTGGACACGTTGAATTCAGGTGTTTCTTTTCTAACAGGGGTCTGGGATACAAAACAATAATGACTAATGTCAGAATGTAGTTTTATATTGGGATAAATATTAAGTGACTTAAGAAACTGAATGCAGACTAATTTGTGTTAATATTTTACACTCAACAAAAATATAAACGTACCACTTTTGTTTTTGCTCCCATTTTTCATGAGCTGAACTCAAAGATCTAAAACTTTTTCTATGTACACACAAGTTTATTTCTCTCAAATATTGTTCACAAATCTGTCTAAATTTGTGTTTGTGAACACTTCTTCTTTGCTGAGATAATCCATCCACCTCACAGGTGTGGCATATCAAGATGCTGATTAGACAGCATGATTTTTGCACAGGTGTGCCTTAGGCTGGCCACAATAAAAGGCCACTCCAAAATGTGCAGTTTTATCACACAGCACAATACCACAGATGTCACAAGTTTTGAGGGAATATGCACTGGTCATGCTGACTTCAGGAATGTCCACCAGAGCTTTTGCCTGTGAATTGAATGTTCGTTTCTCTACCATCAGCCATCTCCAAAGGTGTTTCAGAGAATTCATGAAGAAGACTGTGCGAGGAAAATGGTGGTCACACCAAATACTGACTGGTTTTCTGACCCCCCTGGACCACCCAATACAGTAAAACTGCACATTTTAGAGTGGCCTTTTATTGTGGCCAGCCTAAGTCACACCTGTGCAATAATCCTGCTGTCTAATCAGCATCTTGATCTGCCACACCTGTGAGGTGGATGGATTATCTCAGCAAAGGACAAAGGAGAAGTGCTCACTAACACAGATTTAGACAAATTTATGAACAATATTTGAGAGAAATAGGCCTTTTGTGTACATAGAAAAAGTTTTAGATCTTTGAGTTCAGCTCATGAAAAATGGAGCAAAAACAAAAGTGGTGCATTTATATTTTTGTTGAGTGTATTTGCTGCAACTTCAGGTAATTCAAAAGGTGGGAGTAGGAGAAGCATAAATAAGCCTCTGGCTTCAGCTTCTTCCTTTTTCGGTTACCAGTTGTGTAAATTGTATGTTCTTTACATGCATGTGTTTTGTACATAACCAAAGTAAAAAAAAATTCATTCATGTCATTGCTTTAGTTAGTTTGGTTTAAATTGTTATCTTTGCTTCCAAAATGCCTGCTCAAATCTATGCTCTGTCTGTAAATAATAATCTTCTACCACAACTAACCAGCTACTTTCTTCACATTTCACTGAGGAAGAAAAATCTACCATTAAACTTTAAAGGAATAGTGATGTTTTTATCTCAAGCTGTATCTTACAGCTGTAGACATGATGTGTCCCAACATTTTTGTCCATATAGTTTTGAAACATCAATATTTCCTTAAAGTTTAATGGGAGATTTTTCTTCCTCAGTGAGATGTGAAGAAAGTAGATGGTTAGTTGTGGTAGAAAATTATTATTTTCAGTCAGAGCATGAAAAATATTTTAGACATTTAGAGGAAGAACATTTAAAATCATAGCCATGGACAAAAAAAAAGAGAGAAATTCAGTCAAAAGCATCTCTGAGGCGTTTTGGAAGCAAAGATAATTTAAACCAAACTAATCAATACAATGATATTCATCCCAATATAAAACTATATTCTGACATTAGTCATTATTGTTTTGTATCCCAGACCCCTGTTAGAAAAGAAACACCTGAATCCAACGTGTCCACATACTTTTGTCCATATAATGTATTTGTGTTTGTCCATAAAACAGGTGTTGCCTATGTCACCTACAGCTGCAGTTACTAGAACTGTTGGTCACACACACATATGAGGACAGCCAGAGAAAGACAGAGACAACAAGAAAAGCACTGAGAGAGCGCAGACCTCCACCAAGACAGATCTGCCCCCCCAACCCCCCACCCCCCCATTACACCAAAATCTAATCATTTCTTCCTTGTGCCAGTATCAACATTTCCTGAAAATTTCATGAAAATCCGTCCATAACTTTTTTGAATTATCTTGCCAACAAACAAACACGCACGCAAACACACAAAGCGAAGTGATCACAATACCTCCTGGCGGAGGTAATGACAGAAGCTCTCCAGCCTCCATCCCAGCTGACGCAAGGCGTCACAGCCAGTGACTCAAAGGCCTATTGAATCACACTCCTGACAAATGAATTCAATGGAAACTGTGAAGAGCTGAGGTTTTAGCTGGTTTCAGTCCAGGAAGCCAAACAATGCATCAGCTAAACACGAGTTCTGACTAATAATCCTGTACTTAAAGCTGCAGGAGCCAAAATCTGGGAAAAAAAACAAACAAACAACAAAGTCTATATGAGAATAGACATACATATTCCAAACATATTCGTCAAACCACAGAGTAGATCAGTAAGTCAGCAATTGGTCATTACATATGTTAATCATCAGTTTAACTCCCTCCCTCTCTGAAACCCCTCCCCTGATTAGCCAAAGTCTGCATCACAGCCTGAAAACAAAGTCTAGAGAAGAGGGAAGAAGTCTTGGTTCTTTGTTTAGTCTTGGTTTAGACTAATCTGTGTTCTGACCTTGTTTGTTGAATTCAAACAGATCTTTAGTTCAGTTATTGACGACACAAAACTGAACAGAAAACAGAGGATTAGTGGTTTCACTGTGGCTGTTTTCAGTCTAAAAACAGAGCTAAGCTAACAGAACTAAGCTAACAGAACTATAATGTAAACTATCAGCCATTTTAAGACACAGTGTTATTTTGAGCGACTGTGAAAATAAGCTTCAATGACTTTTAGTGTGAAGTTCTTGCACTTTTTTTCCATGTCAGCTTTGCTATTGTATGATTATTTACTTATGTATTTATTTATTCTTAATTTTTTTCTTCTTCTCTCTTCTTCTTTCTTTCATATTTTATTCTTATTCAAGGAAAATGTTATTGTACTTTTAGAATGTAAGCCCCTTTTTATGTATTTTCCTGTAACCGTTCAGCCTCAGCATTTTTTCCTCTATCTGTCATTATTTAACAGTTTTCTTCCAGTATATTATCAGTACTTTTCTTTGTTTTATTATGTTGGTCATTTGTTCAGGACAACAGATGGAAATTAGCTCCTCTGCTAAATCTGGTGCACAAATCTTGGTCTTTGTAACTAATTCCAATACACACTGTCCTGTAACTAAATGAATACTAAAATACTTGATGATACCGTAATACAGATGTGTAGAAACAATATCAGTTTATTTTATCCACCTTTTCATTTAGTTTTAACGTTATA
The DNA here is from genome assembly GCF_902148855.1 of Sphaeramia orbicularis. Classification (NCBI taxonomy): domain Eukaryota; kingdom Metazoa; phylum Chordata; class Actinopteri; order Kurtiformes; family Apogonidae; genus Sphaeramia; species Sphaeramia orbicularis. The sequence continues at coordinate 6,235,871 of NC_043977.1, read as the reverse complement.
CTGGTTTTACTAACTTTTAGTCTGTTAAAACCATCTCTTAGCTTGTTTTTGTCAAGTTAAGTCTGATTTAACCATTAAATAGTTTGGTTTTACTATCTCTTAGACACATTTTAACAAATTTTCTGTCTGTTTTAACATCTTTTAGTTTACTTTCACCATCTTTTTTACTGGTTCTACCCAGTTTTTGTCTGCTAAAACCATCTCTTAGTTTGTTTTTACCAATTTAAGTCTGATTTAACCATTACATAGTTTGGTTTTACAATCTTTTAGACTTATTTTTCTGTATTTTCTGTGTTTTAACATCTTTCCATTTAGTTTCACCACCTTTATACTGGTTTTGCCCTATTTTTGTCTGTTAAAACCATGTCTTGGTTTGGTTTAATATACTTTAGTAATAATAAGTGCCTATGAGTTTTAGTTTGAAGAAAAAAAACTTGACAATACCATAATACAGATGTGTGTAAACAATGAGCTTTGTACTTTATTCAGTGACTGATACAGTTTGTGGATCTGAAGGATTGATTCATTGGTGGTTTTTGCAGCTGTGGGTGTGTCCTGAATTAATTATTAAGTATCTGTACTACATATCACTGCTTTAACACCAGCAAAATGTTAATGTGGAGACTAATACTCCATCTCTAAGACTCTGACAGAAACAAGATGTAAAGTATTAACATTATCAAACTGCACCAATGTACAGAGAGAGGAACTTCAGTGCACTTCAAACTGTTTTGTGTCAATTATCAGCAGCTCTCAAAGTGTTGAACATTACGAGAGATGGTGACAGATGTGGCCGCTGCGTGTGCGTTGTGTTGACGTGGCCTATTAGTCCTATCCTGTGCGAGTGTAGTGATCTGAAACAGCCCGACTCATTACTCTGGTGGTGACTGATAAGAGTTTGCTGCTAATAACACGGCTGGGAATTGAAGCGCACCTCCCAGAGCAACAAAACCGAGCTGCTACCATTTAACTCCCGGATAAATATTTAAAGCGAAAACCCAAATGGACACAGAATCTTCTACTGTGGAAAAAAGAAAACTCTGTAATGCTTATATGTGTCGACAGTCTTAATTGCCTCAGAGTTCCTGGTCTGGACTAGTGCTTGTTTGAAGAAATCGTTGGTTGTTTCTCTTAAACCGAGCAGACTTAAACTGTGAGAATACTGGATATTGTAAAACAGTAGAGGTGTTACTGGTGGAAGGGAGGATATGAGATGGAATACTCTGATGAGGATCTGACGGGTTAAAGCAGGAGTGTTAAACTCACTTTAGTTCAGGTTCCACATTCAGCCCAATATGAGCTCCAGTAAAATAATAACATAATAACCTATAAATAATGACAACTCCAAACTTTTCTCTATGTTTTAGGGTGAAAAACATTAGAAAATTAAAGTAAAAGCTAAAAAAAAAAATACACTGTGAAAATGTTTACATCTACAAACTATCATTTAAAAAATATGAATAACATGAACTGGAAAGTTCTTAAGAAAAATATGTGCGTTTTAACAATAGTATACCTCAGTTTATCATTTACACATGTACATTATAACTTACAGATCATATTATACTATACTATACTGAACTACAATACACAATACGATATTATACTATACTACACTATTCTGTACCATATTATACTATTCCATACTGTATCGTACTATACTATACCATACTATACTATACTATACTACACTACAATGCACTATACCATATTATACTATATTATACTATACTGCACTATAATATATTGCAAATACTATACTGTACTATAATATATTGTACTAGACTATACTATACTGTACTGTACTATACTACACTACACTACAATGCACTATACCATATTATACTATATTATGCTACACTACACTATAATATACTGCGCTATACTATACTATAATATACTATGTTATATTGTAATATACTATACTATAATATACTGTCCTATACTATACTATACTATACTGTCCTATACTATACCGTAATATACAATACTATATTGTACTATACTATTCTATAATGTAAAATACTATACAATGCTATACCATACTATATTATACTACACTGCACTATACAATATTATACTATACTATACAATACTATACTGCACTACATTACACTATACTATACAATATTATACTATACTACACTATACTCTACCGTACTACGCTATATTACAATACACTATACTATACTCAACTATACTATATTATATTATTCTACACTATACTGTACTATACTATACCATAGAATACTAATACTATACTGTACAATAATATACTATACTACACTACAATACACTATACTATACAATACTGTATTGTACTATACTATACTGTATTGTACTATACAATAATATAACTTTTTTAATACTTTGAGCTGTTGAGGAGCTGCCAGAGCTACTAGGTATTTTGACGAAAGCCTGGTTCTTAATTTTTCCCCCTGAAACAAAAACCAAACAGAACCACTGGTCTGGATTATCTAATTCTTCTACAATTTGGTAAAGTCTTTGCTTAATAAATGTTAGACAAAACTTTAAAGAGTAAACAGACATGGTACAATGGATATGTGAGGAATTGTGAGTTGAAACTGAAAATAAATTCTGAAGACATGTGAGACCTGTTTGTATGAGCTGATGTTAAAATTCTTCAGTGAAATTACACTGTAGATGTGACACATAAAGATGGATTAAATATGAGCTCATCTATTTGTTTATTCATGTGGGACATTTTATTGTAAGGTGAGATGATAAAGATGCATGAAATGACCCAAAACATGGACAAACTCAGACTTTCCAAAGATTGTTTATACTTTGACAAGAGCTCAAACTCATCCTTTTCATTTTAGAACAAAGGCTCATTTAATGGATATTTGAGAACTGTAATAAAACTTCAAACTCATCGTGAATCTCTGACCTCCCTTCATGTACATTTTTGAGTCATAACATTCTGCTCTGATGAAAAACTGAGGTTTGGATTTATTTTGGCTTTTACTCTCTATGATGTCCCCCTTTAAAAAATGCACAGGGGTAACAGTATTGTTACTGCAACTCGACTCCACAGTCTCAGCTTCCAGTTCTGTCGACCACAATACACATTTCATGACTATTTTTGGTCACAGAAGCCATTGTTTTAAGTGAAGTGTTTTTATTCTGGTTTATTTATTTATATGAAAGTTATCGATAAAGTTAAACTGCATTAATAGGGTCTTTTTTAGTGGCTTAAAGGTTCAATATTTAACATATGAACATCGTCGTGGAGTTTGTGTCAAGTTTGGAGCTGCTCATTTGTTACAGATTTTCAGCCAAAATTTATATGCTCAATCCTGTGTTCTTTAATGCATCGTGTGCAACAGTAGCTACCATTAGCTTAGAAATAGAGTGAGCTCATATTAACAAAAGACCTGCTCCCAGCATGATACAAATGAGTATGTGCAAATAGTCCTTGTTAAACCTTTATAAAATCCATAAAAGTTTTTGCCATTTTTGTCATATTCACACCCATCTGCTCTAAGAAAACATATAAACCCACAAACAAAAGAACACCATGTGAACTGAATACAAGTATGGTTCATTCATTTGTTATTCCGTATTCAGTTTTTCTTTCCACTGTATAGCTAAAAAACAGTCCAATGTTTCATTTTAAGTTTAAAGTTTTTCTGATTTTGTTTAAAAAAAAAAAAAAAAAGAACAAAATTTTAAAAAGAGCCAGAAATGTAGCTTTTCTGATTTTATTTTGAAACAAAATAACCAATAAACAAACCATACACGGATTGAAATGAAATAGGATTTGAGTCTGACTTGATTTGTGGAGTTGAGAAAACCATTACAATTCAAACACAGAGATATAGATGGAGCCTATTTGTCAGTAGTGAGCAACATTTAGAATCTAAAGAGCAACATCTGACCCCAAAGCGAAAAAATAAAAAATAAAAAATCTGCCTGGGGCCATAAAAAAAAAAAAAAAAATTAACTGTCTTTTATAATACATTGAATTCATTGAAGTCTTACCTTACCTTAACCTCTACTCCTCAGTCACTTTTTTACTTTGCATTGCCAATACAATAATGCAATGTTTGATGCAGTTATGAATTTATGTAACTATAGTACAGAAGTTAATTTTAGCATGTGTAGGCTTGTATAAAAAAAAGACTAATTTTGCAAAAATGAGAAATGAATTTATTCTTTTGAGTGGCAAAGAACAGGAGGTCCAAATGTAGCATATAATATCAATTTTGGTTGATAAAATGTTAAAAAGAAGCTTTTAATCTGTGTAAAAGCTTCGCATTTTTACAATTATACAATGTAAGAATGGCTTTAGCTATGGTAATAACAGCAAAATGTTCAAATGTTTAAAAATAATTGTTATTCACTTCTATACGTTGCAAAATTTTTTGACAAAACCACACGTAGCCACTGTTTAATCACCTATGAATTGCAGATAACATAAAAGTGGCACTATTGTTTCAACACCTGGAACTAAAACCACACCCTACCTTTCATCTCCATGTCTCTTACCGTCATCATCCTCTGGTGGTCCATCATAGGATTTATCAATAGCTGCTCGGAAGCTTTCGTTGCAGCCCCGTCCTCTGACCATGTTGGGCCGTGGTCGATGGAAGGGCAGGAGTTCGTTTTTCCTGTTAACCTCCGACATGGCGGTCTGGAGACTCTCCAACGAGCTGGACTTCTTCAAACCCAGGGTTGGGCCGAGTTCCACTGGGGTTGACGGAGCTAAAGGACACACACACGCAAAAAAAAAAAAAAAAAAAAAAAAAACACTCAAGGATAAGATTCATGAAGACAACATCAGGGTTAAACTTTGAAGAACAAAGCCACGGAGGGACAAAAAAAAAAAAGAAGGAAACATGATGCAGTTAACTATGGTGTTGTTGAATTTGTGATGGATGCGAGGTTTGTTTCACTGATACTAGCTTTCCATCCATCATCACAAGTATACTGTAAGAAGTATTACCAAGGGTAGGAGGGAGGGATAGACAGGAAAGAATGATGAAGACAAGAGCGATAGATGAGAAGACAGTGGCGGTATTCAAGAGAGAATACGGCAGACATTTTCTGCAGATAAGGGGTGAAACTTCACAATTTCAAAAAGCTCAGCGGTGGTGAGAAAAAATAGTTCCAATGTCCCTGTATCTCACTGGTATGTTCTATCAAGCATCAATCCCCAGTTGAATGTGTGAGGTTGTCAGGTTCAGTCTCTATGTTCCAGTCCTGTGGTCTGGATGAAGGAGATCAATCTAACAATAGAAGTGGGTGGTACTTTAACTGGAGGAGAACTCAATTAATTCAATCAAAGTCCATATATGACTTCTATCAGTAATCAGTAGGAACTATATTGATATCTGTAACCATTTACATATTATAAGCCATCAACATGTGGACCATTAGAGGTAAAGGCAAATTTATAATACTAGCGGCATTGTACCCGTGGTGCCATTATACAATAGCGCCCTCGCATGGTGCAACAGCGGCATTGCACCCATACGCCCTCCCGTGTTGCAACATCGGGACACCGGGACACACGTCGGACACAGAACGTCCATTATAGCAGGATTTCAAAAATTCGTCCAAAATTCAAAATTTCTCAAAACTGTGAAAATATTATATAGACACTGTCCCAAGGAAGATGCATATAAAATTTGAAATGAATCCAACCAGTAGTTTTGAGAAGAAGATTGCTGAAATGTAGACATTAGTGATGTTAAGTTTGACCCTTCAAGTTTACTCAAGGTCAAAGGTCATGGACTCAAATGAAACTCCATTTATGACTTCCTATCAGTGATCAATAGTAACTATACTGATAATTGTAACCATTTCCATTTTATAAGCCGTTAAAATATGGACCATTATAAGAAAAGTCACATTTTTAATAATTTTTTTAAAAATCATTGAAAATTCAAAAATCTAAACATCTCAAAACTGTGAAACACACTTGTAAACATTGTCCCAAGGAACATACATATAAAACTGTAAATGAATCCAACCAGTAGTTTTGGGGATAAAAAATATTGTTGAAATCTACACATTAGTGACCTGGAGTTTGACTCTTCAAGTTCACTCAAGGTCAAAGGTCATGGACTTAAATGAAAGTCCATATATGACTTCCTATCAGTGTTCAATAGGAACTATATTGATATCTCTAACTATTTACATGTTATAAGCCCTAAAAATATGGACCATTAAATAAGCTCAAAAATCTAAGTATCTCAAAACCGTGAACAAACGACGCAGAAATTGAACCAGAGAAGGAATCTGACCAGTAATTTTGTCAGAGAAGATTTTGGAAGAAATTGCTCACGAAGGCAACACCAGCCTTCACAATAGCTCCTGGCCTATCAGCCCCTACACAACTGCACAAGATTGGGTGTTTGAGGCCACTTAGCAATTGTTGCTATGCTGCTGCTGTGGAAACCCATCTCATGCTGGCTGCTGGAGTCGGACTAAGTTCAGCTTCCACACCGCTGCGACGTCCCTCATCGGCAAAGATCGGTAATTGCGAAAGAAAACAGGGAGAGAGAGTAATGTGGTTTTCCGTTGCATGCACCACCTGAAGCGGGATGACATTGCAGGTGGGAACCTACCTCTGGGGAACACCACGGTGGCAGGAAGGAAGACAGAGAATAATGGGAAGAGGAGAGGGAGGCTGGGCGTTCTGCCAGCTCAAAATACTGGTAATCCTCAACTCACACACTCAGACTCACACAGGAATGCATTTTGGATTCCTTGCCGGCTCTGGCTTGTCGATATGATGCCACTGTGATTCATGATAGCTAAACCTGCATCACTTTAGCTAATGATTCCCTATACACACCACTGCTCTGGGTGGAGGTGGAGGTGGTGGTGGGTAGGGTGGGGTGTTTTGTCAGAGCAAAGGAGATGAGAGGGCTGATGTGACTTACACATCTATTTAAACAACCATCAGCCGAGCACATGGAAACATAAAGATAAAGAGTCTTGTAATGCACATGGAGTGTATGCACATACATAATGTACATCAGCTGCAGCTCCGAGATGAAAATATATGAAAAAACATGTTATTTTCTAATCCCAGTGCAAGAAGCAAAAGGTCAAATTCCCTCTACACTGCAAGATCTGCAAAGTTTGAGGTTAATTGCAGTCGGTTTAAGGATCTTAAGAGTCTTACATGGAGGAGCATCTGCAAACTTGACTTTTTTTTGCAAAGAGTTTGGTTGTAGGATGAAATAAATAGCAGGATAAATAGTGCAACGGACACTGGCTGATGAGCACGTATCCACGTACTCACACGCTTGATATCACACACAAAGTAGTTTGCTGTGAGAAGCAGGATTTGTGTCATAAATGTAATTACAGCTGTCCAGTTGGAAGATGATAGAATTAAGCTGCTTTTAAAGAGAGAGAGAGAGAGAGAGAGAGAGAGAGAGAGGGTGACAGGCAAGACAAGAGTGGGGAGAAAAAAAAAATGGTTTGAGGAGAAGATATAAGAGTGAGGGGGTTGGTGGAGTAAAACAGACGCTGAGAGGATGCTATAGAAAGAGAAACAAAGAATGTGAGGCTGGAAATGAAGGAAAGATGATAGAAGTGACAAAAAGAGAAAGAAAGAAACGGAGAGGAGGGGAGAGGGAAGAAAGGGAAGTGGAAAAAATGAAGTAAAAAAACTCAAAACAAAACACAAAGATAAAGAGTGCCAAGATATCCCAAGGCTATTTTGTTGGCAGGAAGGCAGCGTGCTACTTTCAAAGTCAAAATTACACCAAGGAGCGGCTTAGCAGCGGGCTGCAGCAACAAAGCCAGCTGATTAACAACAGCTCCGACTTCCACTGCATCTATTCGCTCTTTAAAAGCTCTGTGAGACAGACTCCACTCAGTGTCTGCTTTCTATTTTTTCCGACAGACAGAAGCAGGGTTTTCCACTGAAGACAAACTAAAGTTCTCTCTCGGCTCCTCCTGTACACATGTACTCACCAAACCGACCACTGCAATAGGATCTGACTTTAAATACAAAGATGTGATTTTATGCAACGCATTCTAATGACAGTAGTCGCTTTTCCATTGGACATCTGTGCAAAACTTTACTAATACTTACTAAATGTAATGTAAAAAACAGAAGTGCGTAATGTCGTTTTTTCCATTAAATCACAAATGTGATGATTTGTTTATTTATCGCAAGATGACACGAGAAGTCATCACATAAACATGGCGACGAATGGAAATATGGTGTTGATTTACAGATATATTCATTATTATTATATATTACCCCTCTATCTCGTACTAAATCTAAAAATTATTGGGTTTCCTGGTGTGTCCACACATACCGAGACATGTTTCTTCTTCTTCGCTTGTTGTAACATCCGCCAACATCCGTTTTTTTTAATTCACCTGACTCTAGTTGTGAAAAAAGGTCTTTCCATTGCAGTTTTGCGTGATATACCATTTGCGCTACGCCTGAAAAACCACCTCTTGCCAGCGCAAAAACTTTCAATCAAAAAATGAGACTTTTGGCGAAATTGACGTTTTTCCATTAGGTAAATTTTTATGCGCAAGTTATATTTGCACAATTTGAGGGTCAATGGAAAAGCGACTAGTGATATGGAAGCAAGTTAACAAAACACAGCGATAATTACCTCAATTATTTGTGTGCCACTTAAATTTGTTTTATGTAGTATTGATATTCCAAACTCTCACCAGCACAGGGAAGTCCGACATCAGAACACACTTATTTTTACTAAAACCACCAATGAATCAACGCTATGTTTCCACAGACTGTATCAGTGACTGAACAGAGTATAAAGCTCATTGTTTACACAGTCTGCATTATGGTATCATCAAGTTCTCTTCTAAAACTAAAACTCAGTTGGTCAAACTAACACTGTGTTTTAAAACACAATCCAATACAATCCAATACACTGGCATCTTTGGCAGAACTTCACAGCTCTTTATTCTAAACACTAATGATAATTTCAGGTAATTCATTCATTCATTCATTTTCTGAATTCGTTTTATCCTCACTAGGGTCACGGGGGTCGCTTGGAGCCCATCCCAGCTACATAGGGGCGAAGGCGGGGTACACCCTGGACAAGTCGCCAGTTCATCGCAGGGCTGACATATCGAGACAAACAATCACTCTCACATTCACACCTATGGGCAATTTTAGATTAACCAATTAACCTATCAGTGCATGTCTTTGGATGGTGGGAGGAAGCCGGAGTACCCGGAGAGAGCCCATGCAGACACGGGGAGAACATGCAAACTCCACACAGAAAGGTCCCACCCCCGATGACTGGTGTTGGAATCGAACCCAGGACCTTCTTGCTGTGAGGCACGAGTGCTAACCACTGCACCACCGTGTCGGCCAATTTCAGGTAATATTTTTCTATATTTAAAGAAGTGATATTCTGTTTTTTTTTGTTTTTTTTTTGTTTTTTATGCATTTATGCAATTATGCATTTTCTAACATTTCCCTGTGGTCTCCATAAACTCTAAATGCTCTGCTTGGGTCTGAATTCTTCATTCATTCAACTCCACAGGTCCATCTTCAACCCTATTTCTGAGTAATGACACCAGAAAGGTGCTTTGGAGCGCTGTCCCTTTAAATGCACATGAGCCACTTCAGGCCCCGCCCCCTCCAGGTCATTGGCCGTGCTGCTCTGTCCTGTTCAACCAACAACTGAACATTTTAGGTAATGGGCTCCAAGTTTGGACATATTTTCAGTTTTTACTACAACCTCTGCTGCTGACAAACAATTATGTCGTACTGGATAAATGTTCGTCGGAAGTCTGGACCTTATATTTGCAAATGTACGTAACTAGTTACAAAGTGAAACAAATTAAGCAGGAATTGAAACAGGTTGTAGAAATCCACTCGATTTTTGCCTAAATTAATATAAAGATAGCTTTGCAGCACCCGGAGGGTTCAAATTCAAACTGTATGAACTATTAGGGTCCAAATACACAAATAAATGAACCACAGACTAATAAAAGTGGGTTTAGACAAATATGAGTGCTTTAAAAGTAGGAATACCACATATAGATGCTTTAATTGTCATCTCAGCTTTCAGTATCACTCTGAAAATGCACTTCTTGTTCCGTATGGTTGAGCACGTCCACTACACAAAGCCTTTTGAAAATGAATCCATTACGGAGAATACAAGTGATTAGTCCAGAGAGCGAGACAGAAACAAATTGCCTCCCCCTCTACATGCCCTCTCTGTGTCTCAAGCATCATACAATATATAGTAGAGTACATGTCAGTGATTAGAGGGTACAGACTGATATGGATAAATGGCGAGACTGGCGAGAAGCGACAGCACTGACCATCTCCTGATTACTGCTCGCTGTTATTTATTTATTTAGACCAGGAGAGACGGAAGAAGGTCAAAGGTCGTTCGATATACAGAGAGGCAGCCAAGAGACGCAAATACAATGAAATGTCACAGAGCGCTAAACACAGCAGACAGAGTAGGACACGAGGTAAGAAAACAAAGAGCGGGGGACAAAACACTGACGGAATCAATTATGTGTATGACGTAAATATGTTGATTTGGAGGAATGCATTGTAAATTATGGCAAATTGATGCTGAAAATTAGACTTTAACCCAAATATGTCAAGAAGTGAATGGATATTTATCTTTTGTTTCAGACAAGAATGCCACAAAAGACTCGATAGCGCGCATGTACAAACCTATAAAATTAAACTAAGTAGATTCCTGGTAATGTTAGTGGAAGCAGCCGTTCGCAAATAAATAATACAAGTGCATTTCTAACGATCAGCACCGGCCATTTTAGTAAATCACACACAGCATTATAGGGCAGTTAATGTCGGGGTATCGTAAACAACACCTTTTCTAATTAGGCCTGAACGGCATAAATCCTAAAGATGCAAGAGTCGACATCAGCGGAGAGAAACTTCAGGATTTGTCTGATGAAATCTTAAGAACGATCGGTAATTACAGCTATCAATTATCTCAACATCGACTGATCAGAAGATAATTAATAGTTAATTTTTAGCTCCGAACTTAAAAAATCAATATGGATTTCCTTCTTCTAATGTGCTTAAATGATGTTTGCCCTGCTTGTTTGTGACATTAGTCAACTAATTTCCAAGCTAACAGTATCTAGTACTGTCACTGCTGCTGCTGTAGAGGAGCAGAACGGTGGCATTGTGCATTTTGTTAACAAGCATAAGAGTTTTTGCAAAAATAAAATATAAAAAAATTCAAACACCACATGAATGTTTAATGATATTTTCCAGTATCAGTATCCTGTATAATATAAAATGTGTTTTCACCGATGGCAAATTCAGATGTTTATCTGTTGTGTTATTTTGAAGGTTTTGTTCATATATATTTTTATGATTGGATCTGTGTTTATTCAAAGATAATGTGATGAAGAGTAGAAAGAGTTTGGAATAGCCATTATTTTTAGATTTCTACCAAACATTTCTTCATGAAGAGGGATAACCTGGAAGGTTGGAGAATCAGCTTGTGAGCAAAGAGTTGCTTGTTCAACTCCTGGACCAGCAGAGAAAGTATTGGGAGATGTGCCCTTGAGCAACACACTTAACCCCCCCATTTGCACCCCTGATATGGCAACCCACTGCTCCTAGTTTGCAGTGTGTGATGCTCCTCCATGTTCAGGGAAGGAAGGAAGGAAGGAAGGAAGAAAGGACGGGTGGGTAGACAGACAGACCGATAGACAGATCGATCGATCGATCGATAGATAGATAGATAGATAGATAGACTTTATTTATCCCAAACTGGGAAATTACAGAGTAGCAGCAGCATGACACACATTCAGTAACAATATAAAACCACAGCAAACCGGAGTAAAGACAAATAAAACGTAAGAGCAAACATTATACACTGTACACTATAAATTAGAAGTATAAAAAGATCTGTGTAGAATCTGGATAATAACTGTCGTGCTGAAATAGAACTGTAAGGTGCAAAACAAGTTGAAATATTCCAACCGGGAATGTGTTGGCAACAGAAGTCCTTTTTCCTTTTCCACTGGACATATGTGCAAAACTTCATCGACATTTACTACATGTCAAAAAAACAGAACGGTGTAATGTCAGTTTTTATACTAAATCACAAATGCGATGATTTATTTATTACCGCGAGATGTCATGAGAAGTCATTCCATAAACATGTCGAGGAACGTAAATGTGTTGTTTTGAATCTAGAATGTTCGTTACTCCTCTATCTCGTACTAAATTATAAAATGATTTGGTTTCCTCATGTCTCCACATATACTGCGACATGTCTGTTTTAAAACTCTCTTGTTTTAACATCCATCAACATCCATTTTTTTTGTTCACGTGACTCTAGATGAGCAAAAAGGTCTTTCCTTTGCAGTTTTGCACAATATACAAAATGGAATGAAATATGCTAAAAACGACTTCTTGCATGTGCAAAAACTTTTCACTGTCGTTTTTCCGTTAGGCAAATTTTTATGTGCAACAATAATAATATTATAATAATAATACATTTTATTCGGTGGCGCCTTTCAAGTCTCCCAAGGTCACATTACACACAATAAAAAGCATAAAAAAACAACATCTAACAATTAAAACAAAACATTACAATATAACATAAGTTATATTTGTACAATTTGAGGGTCAGTGGAAAAGCGACTAGAGAGATTTTAGCTTAGAAAAATCAACTAGCATAATACAGATTCTGGATACAATAAAAAAATTACATATTGAACCATTAAAATCAGCACAAAAGCAAAAGATGTTAACTACTGAATTTTGTGTCTGAGGATGGTTTTAACAAAAAAAAAGTAGCATGAATGAACATCACACATGGACACTGACATAGTGGTCCTCCTGTGACAAGTCTATTTATCAAACCACCACAGACAAACAGGTAGGTTTCATGTTAAATTATCGCCAAGTGAAAAAGGCGCCGCAGAGACCAGAACGCAATAAAAAACCAAGAGGAAGATAAAGGAAGAAGGGGATGGAAATACGAGAGATGCGACTCTCTGAAGACAGAGTTTTGGCAGAGTCTTGTCAGTGTGTGACTGTTGTCAAAGTCAAAGTTCCACCAGGGACAGATTCAGACAATGGACCGCACCAGCCTCCCTCAGCTTCACACACATACACAACCCGGCCCCGTGACGCAAACACAAACACACACATGCATTTTCACCGAGACGCTGTTCGTCCTAAGCTGCTCTGACTGTTTGTCAGCCACTAAGCCTGAATGGCGTTGGCAAGCCAGTAACCGAGAGCACAGACAGAGTGTGTTAGTGGTGGGTGGAGGAAGGAAAATTAGACAAAACAAAGACAATAAACCAGAAAATGACAACAAAAACCGACAAGCATCCTGGATATGGAGCACTTTTTTTTATAATACCAGCACAATATGGATATGTTTGAGCCCTCAGATTATAGAGTATTTCAATATTTTAGGAGTACAGCTAACTACATAAACATTAGTCAATGACAGACAACTGATTGATTAAAGGAGTGATATTTTGCTTCTTTTTTTTTTAAATGTTATTCTTCATTTTCCAACATTTCTCTGTGGTCTCCATAAACTGTAAATGCTCTGCTTGGCTCTGAATTCTTCATTCATTCAACTCCACAGGTCCATCTTTAACCCTATTTCTGAGTAATGACACCAGAAAGGTGGTTTGGAGCGCTGGCCCTTTAAATGCACATGAGCCACTTCAGGCCCCGCCCCCTCCAGGTTATTGGCTGTGCTGCTCTGTCCCGTTCAACCAACAACTGAACATTTTAGGTAATGGGCTCCAAGTTTGGACATATTTTCAGTATGGACTACAACCGCTGCTGCTGACAAACAATTATGGTTTACTCTGAGAAATGTTCGTCTGAAGTCTGGACCTTATATGTGCAAATGTCGTGATGTAACTAGTTGTAAAACATAACAAATTAAGCAAGAATTCAAACAGGTTGTAGAAATCCACTGGATTTTTGCCCAAATGAATATAAAGATAGCTTTGCAGCAGCTGGAGGGGTCAAATTAAAACTTTATGAACTATTAGGGTCCAAATACACAAATAAATGAACCACAGACTAAGAAAAGTGGGTTTAGAGAAATATGAGCCCTTTATACTCAAACACCACTCCATTAGTCATGAAATTCCATCGAGTGGGCAAGAAATCCAAAGTGTGAGATTTTTCTGAGAAGGTAAAAGACAAATCCATAGGGGTAAAATACCCACTTTACAGGTAAATAAAAAGATTAGTGACTTATATTCTAATATTAGACCAGAAAAATATATATTACAATTATAATACATACTACAGTCAGAGCAAGAAAAATATTTTAGAAATTTAGAGGTAGAACATTTAACCTCCTCAGACCCAGCTATGGGTTTTCTGTCCATATTTGTGGACTAGAGTTTCACAACTTTATACAAAAAAAAGAAAAGAAAACTGTCCACCACAAAGGACATTCCATAAAAATTAAAAAAAAAACTGCATCTGAAAAAACTGTTGCATCATGATGTTTCCAATATAGGCACTTATTTAATAAAAAAACAAAAAAGCCGGTACTTTGCTGACATTTCCTGGGTCTCAGGAGGTTAAAATGATGGTCATGGATAAAAAAAAAAAAAAAAAAGAAAAAAAAAAAAAAAGAAAAATCAATGTTGAGAGAAATGAAATGAAATTGTTATCTTTGCTTCCAAAATGCCTCAGATGGTTTTATAAACTATAGGGACAAAAGTATTGGGACACATCATGTCTACAGCTGTAAGATGTCCTGTTCATGATGATTTGAGATAAAAACATCCATATTTCCTTAAAAATTTAATGGGAGCTTTTTCTTCTTCAGTGAGATGTGAAGAAAGTAGATGGTTAGTTGTGGTAGAAAATAATTATTTCCAGTCAGAGTATGAAAAATATTTTTGGAATCTAGAGGAAGAACATTTAAATAAAATAAAATCAATGTGGAAAGAAATGAAGTCAAAAACATCTCTGATTCATTTTGGAGGCAAAGACAACAATTTAAATCAAACTAACCAATGCAATGATATTTATCCAATAATATAAAACCATATTCTGACATTAGTCATTATTGTTTTGTATCCCAGACCCCTGTTAGAAAAGAAACACCTGAATTCAACTTGTCCACATACTTTTGTCCACATAGCGTAAGATAAAACTTTACTTCTACCAGTGGAGAAATTCTCTGGTTAAGGATGAAGTCCAAAAACCAAACAAATAATACAAAAAATAACAATCGCCTTCAATATATCATGTTAGGATTTCCATCTGTTTAACACACATCTAAAACGCTGAATAACTGCAGATGCACATGCGTACGAGCCGTCTTCGTCCACTTGTCGTCGTCCCTGTGGGTATTTATTCCTCACATTTATTTTCACACGGAAACGTCTCTCATGTGCTGATACCGGTACTAACAGACTCTATTCATCACCAAAGGAAAACACGGTGGAAGAAACACAGCTGCAACCGTTTGTTCCACGACTCGTCAGCAGTTTTCACTGTCCTATTTAAAGTGGCACGAGGAGGGAATGATCCTCCAGTACAAAGACGTGGACTCCGCTCTGTTGGCTCTGTCTTTTCTTCACTCTCACACAACTGTCACTGCGTCTTCACTGGCTTCTAATTGGAATCCCTCTGCTGTGGCTTTATTTATTTATTGCAACCATTCCCATACTTGCTGATATTGTATCTTGTGAGTTTTTCTTTTTCCCGCAGCTGACGTTTTATTATTCATTATTGAAATGATTGTGCTCATATTTATCAACGTCGCCACAAAAACGTCAAGCACGTCTGAAACAACACAGATTTTCAGACGATTCATAAATATGGGGTTTTATTTACAGCATGAGTGTCAAACACATTCAGCCCAATTTGATCTCAAAAGGGTGGAACCAGTATAATAATAGCATAATAACCTATAAATAATGACAAGTCCAAATTTTTGTCTTTGCTTCAGTGCAAAAAAAAATTACTTGTGAACAACTTAATAACTTTTAAATATGAAAATATTCGCATTTAAAAACTATCCTTTCCCCCCAAAAAATGAATAACCTGAAAAAACTTGAATTTCTTAAGAAAAATAAGTGCAATTTTAACAATATTATGCCTCAACTTATCATTTATACATGTGCATTATGGATCAGATCTACAAATGCAAAAAAAACATTTAGTAACAGGCAGAATATTGTAAAAATTGCACTTAATTTTCTTTAGACATTTCAGGTTGTTCCTGTTTGTGCAGGTTATTCACATTTTATTTGTTAAAAGATAGTTTGTTAATGCAAATATTTTCATTTTTGCATTAAAGTTTGGAGTTGTCATTATTTATAGCCATAATGTAATTTTTTTTCACATCAAATGAAGAAGAAAATTCATAGTTGTCATTACTTATAGGTTATTATGATATTATTTTGCTTAAGATCACATTGGTCTGTAGGGAAGAGGATTAGGGCCACTGGAAAAAAATAAGAAAATTAAGGTCCAACACAATTTTTTTATTAGTATTCTGAGAAAAGTCAGAGTTCTGAGATTAAAGTCATTAAAGTCAGACATTTTTTTCTCAGAATTCTGACTTTAATCTCTAAACAGCTGTTACTTTATCATGAAGGAAGCAAAAGTAATGTGTTATGTTGTATAAATGTGAGACTGGGGTGGGATTTAATATATTTTCGTCTTCCCACTCCTTTTTGAGCAGTACATATTGAATTAATTTGGTTATTACTAGTGTAGACGGCAATTGCTATTTTGTCTTGATCACCTTTATTTAATAATGTATTTGCTTGGATATTAGTTCCTTGTACACAAAAAATGTTTATTTTTTTCTTCTGCTCAAAATGAATGAATGAATGAATGAATGAGAACAATAATTTAAAAAAAAAAAATTTAAAACAGTCAGAATTATGAGATTGAAGTCAGAATTCTGAATTTTTTCTCAGAATAATAATAAAAAAAATATATTAGACCTTATTGTTTTTATTTTTATTTTTTTTTGCAGTGGCCATAATCCTCTTCTATAGATCTATATGTGGAACCTGAACTAAAACCAGTTTGACACCCTTGACTGTTTTGTCTGAAGTTTTGCACTGAAGGGCCAGATTGGACCCTTTGGTGGGCCGGTTGTGGCCCATGAACCGCATGTTTGACACCCCTGATTTACAGTGTAGATAGATAGATAGATAGATAGATAGATAGAACGATAGAACGATAGAACGATAGATAGAACGATAGATAGATAGATAGATAGATAGATAGATAGATAGATAGATAGATAGATAGATAGATAGATAGATAGATAGATAGATAGATAGATAGATAGATAGATAGATAGATAGATAGAACGATAGATAGACAGATAGATAGATAGATAGATAGATAGAACGATAGAACGATAGATAGATAGATAGATAGATAGATAGATAGAACGATAGATAGAACGATAGATAGACAGATAGATAGATAGATAGAACGATAGAACGATAGATAGATAGATAGATAGATAGATAGATAGATAGATAGATAGAACGATAGATAGAACGATAGATAGAACGATAGAACGATAGATAGATAGATAGATAGATAGATAGAACGATAGATAGATAGATAGATAGATAGATAGATAGATAGATAGAACGATAGATAGAACGATAGAACGACAGATAGAACGATAGATAGAACGATAGAACGATAGAACGATAGAACGATAGATAGATAGATAGATAGATAGATAGATAGATAGATAGATAGATAGATAGATAGATAGATAGATAGAATGATAGAACGATAGATAGATAGAACGATAGATTGATAGAACAATAGATAGAACGATAGATAGAACGATAGAACGATAGATAGAACGATAGAACGATAGAACGATAGATAGATAGAACGATAGAACGATAGAACGATAGAACGATAGATAGATAGATAGATAGATAGATAGATAGATAGATAGATAGATAGAATGATAGAACGATAGAACGATAGATAGATAGAACGATAGAACGATAGATAGAACGATAGAACGATAGAACGATAGATAGATAGATAGAACGATAGAACGATAGATAGAACGATAGATAGAACGATAGATAGATAGAACGATAGAACGATAGAACGATAGAACGATAGATAGAACGATAGATAGAACGATAGATAGAACGATAGATAGAACGATAGATAGAACGATAGATAGATAGATAGATAGATAGATAGATAGATAGATAGATAGATAGATAGATAGATAGATAGATAGATAGATAGATAGATAGATCCAAAGGTCACTTTTTCCCCTCATTCAACTGGTCTCCACATGTTGTAATACATTCACCCATTTCTGTCACTGTGCATCTCAGATTCTACAAAATTATAATATAATACGAATCTTCCAAGGTTCATATTTTCCAGAGGATGATGGAGTCTTTCCATTACCATAGAATTACCATAAGGCTAATGGTTTCACATGTGTGTGCTGTTCGGTTGCCCAGTGGTTTCTCGGGGTGTGGAGGGAAAGACCATTGGAAGGAAATGAAAACAGCATTCCCAGAAGTGATTGTTTCTAAACTCCACACTTCCCAGTATCCCCCCCCCCCCACACACACACACACCCCCCTCCTCTCTGAAACCACCCCTCCTTTGACCAAAGTCCCGTTGCAGGGCTGTTGGACGCATATCAGTTATAAAAAATACATTACAGCGAAGGGAAAGTAGGTTGGAAAAAAGTGGCGTGTTTGCCAGGAACACTCTTTTAAAGCGTTCCCAGAGCTGTGTGACATTATAAAACAGGAGACGGTGACAAGCAACAGGTAGAAAATAAAAAAGGATACAGGCTTATTCCACAATAACGGAGCTAATAGGAGATACAGTCCACACTCTTCAAATCAAATTAATCTGAACTGAATGGGAGATTTTTTTTTTTTTTTTTTTTTTTTTGTTTAGTGCAGCTGCAGAGTTTTCAGAATCCTGCATTGACAGAGAATAGAACGTGAAGCTGTAACCAAATGAAATCGCAGTTTTATTGATCTTGACTTGCATGGGTAAGCTGTTAAAAGTAGAAATGCAGACCTTGTCGTAATATTAGAAACAAATGGGGAAAATAAAAGTTCAAGCTCCACCTTCTTTATGGATCTGCTCCCGAATCCAAAATGTAATGGTTTTTGGCTCATTTTTTCCAGCTAGCGTTTTTTTTTTTTTTTTTTTGAGGCCGACTCCATACGTCGCACTTGTTCTTCATAATCTGCTCCTAAATGTTATTTTTACTACCTATTTATTACTAAATGTGTCAGTTATTTGTGTTTTAACTGTGTGTTTTGTATTTGCTGCAGCCTATCTTATCCAGGATTCCCTTGCAAAAGAGATTCTGGTGGAGTTGAATTACAGTTCACAGTTTATGTCGACCACAGGGAAGTGATTTAAAATGCATAATTCCATTTAAAAAAGCTCAATATCACTCCTTTAAATATCGAAAAAAAAAAAACTAAAATTGTCATTCGTGTTTAGAGTAAAGAGCTGTGAAGTTCGGCCAAAGATGCCAATGTATTGTGGATTGCAGAGATATAAACTGTTTTTATTTTTGTTTTTTGTTTTTTTTTTTACATTGATGGGCTGGGGGATTTATGTGACCACTAGAGGGAGTAGTGAGTCAAATCGAGGATGAGAACCAGTAAGAAACAACTGTCAAAATCCAAGAAAGTAAGTCATTAAAATAGAAGCCATCGTTTTCTCCCCTGGACTCAGCTCTAAATGAAAAGAATGTCGTTTTCTGCTGAAATGTCAGTGTTTTTTTCTACACAGGTGACTTTGATTCTGAGGCTTATGAAGGTATAAAGTTATTATGGGATGTTATTATTTTTGCTAAGTTGCCATCCGTTGAGCCGCAGTTCAGACAAATGTTTTAAAATGCATAATTCCATTTTTAAAACAGCAAAATATCACTCTTTTAAGACATTTATAATAATTCACAACGGATAAAACAAAAGGAAACTACATGATGATGCAGATATTGTCGTCTATTATCCATCTGCAGTGTCATTTTAGACTGATTTGTGCTAATGTCCATGCAAAGTATAGTTCTTAAAGGGAAAACTAGACCAAAAACGTCCTTTGTGAATTGATTAATACGACAAAGGAAGAGAAATGGGTAAATTTTACCTGCTGGTGGTTTAAGGTACAGTATGTAGCAACTCTTGGCCATTCTACAACTTCATTTTTGTTTTATTAGGGATCCGACTATTAGGAAATCGATGCTAAAATACTCTGCATTTACATCTCATATAGACTTGCTTTAAAATGATAATGGATCTGCAACAAAATGTACAAACTGAGACAGAGACCAAATGTGGAAGAGTTGGACAGATTGACAAACATAAAACAGCAGAGGAAATCCAAGTTGAATTAAGTAGAGCTGTTTAAATCTACTGTAACATATACACTATGTGGACAAAAGTATGTGGACATATTGGATTCAGGTGCTTCTTTTCTAACAGGGGTCTGGGATACAAAACAATAATGACTAATGTCAGAATATAGTTTTAAATTGTGGGATAAATGTCATTGCATTGGTTAGTTTGGTTTAAATTGTTATCTTTGCTTCCAAAATGCCTCAGAGATGGTTTGGACTTAATTTCTCTCAACATTGATTTTACTTTATTTAAACATTCTTCCTCTAAATTCCCCAAAAATTGTTCATGCTCTGACTGTAAATAATAATTTTCTACCATAACTAACCATCTACTTTCTTCACATCTCATTGAAGAAGAAAAATCTCCCATTAAATTTTAAGGAAATATGGATGTTTTTATCTCTCAACACTGTTTTTTTTATCCATGACTATGATTTGAAATGTTTTTCCTCTAAATTCCAAAACTATTTTTCCTGCTCTGACTGTAAATAATAATTTTCTACCATAACTAACCATCTACTTTCATCACATCTTTATTTTACATTTTTATCTTTGCTTTCAAAATGCCTCAGAGATGGTTTTATAAACTATATGGACAAAAGTATTGGGACACATCATGTCTCCAGCTGTAAGATGTCCTGTTCACGATGATTTGAGATAAAAACATCAATATTTCCTTAAAGTTTAATGGGAGATTTTTCTTCCTCAGTGAGATGTGAAGAAAGTAGATGGTTAGTTGTGATAGAAAATTATTATTTACAGTCAGAGCATGAAAAATATTTTAGAAATGTAGAGGTAGAACATTTAAAATCAGTCATGGATAAAAACAAAAAAACAAAATCAATGTTGAAAAAATTAAAACCATCTCTGAGGCATTTTAGAAACAAAGACAACAATTTAACCCAAACTAACTAACACAATGATATTCATCCCAATATAAAACTATATTCTGACATGACTCATTATTGTTTTGTATCCCAGACCCCTGTTAGAAGAGAAACACCTGAATCCAACGTGTCTACAAACTTTTGTCCACATAGTGTAAAAGCCTTCATGGTAAAGTTTGATTATCGCACTAAAAACTAGACTTCTCATGCTTCCCCTTTAGACGAGTGTGTCTCATTGTCTCGTGTCTTTAAGCAGCAGCTCATATTTGGCATGTTCGTGCCCACTTTCATCTGCACTTCGGTCAAATTACGGAGGTATTTGCAAAACGAAGGCAGGACGCAGGAGGAAACTCAAGTGGCCAATAAATGCAACTATAGGAGGAAAGAACACAGAGGAGGTGGCGCTGGAGTGGAAACTTCAAACACAGGCTGAAGTGGTGTGTTTTTTTTCCTGCTGTTTCACGTAAGTGGTAAATCATAAAGCGGTAGAACCAGACTTGATGGATTTAGATTAGAAACGAAGTCGGTGCAGGCACTCGAACGCGATCACGCGTCCATACGTTACACTTTGATCAAGTCCAGTTTCTATGAAGTGTGATGGTCTGGCTGTAGGATCTCTTCTTCTCCTCCTCCTTTACTTTGATGTTTTCTGTCTTTTCTTTCTGTTCTGTGTCTTTATGTGTCTGATGTTGATGGTATAGAAGTGGAGGACTTTGACTCACCTGCAGAGTTAACCACCAAAGATCCAACATTGCTCTCATCCGCCACTGAAAAACAGAAACAAACACATCTCATCTGGTTTGTATTAAAAGTAGGGCTGGTCTATGTGGTCAAAGGATTATATACAATCACAATCCATGATTTTAACGGTCTCACTTTGTATAAAATGTTGTAGACCCAAAAGATAACAGGTTTCTGGAGGTCGAAGCTGTGTTTGGTGCCTTTTTTTGTTGTAATTTGTTGTTTTTATCTAATGGGAAAGTGCATTTTTGCATATTTTTTAGATGATATTATCACAGAAGTACAACGAAAATTGATAAAATAAAGACTTGATGGAGATTTAAAATGAACCAAATATATATTTACACTGTTACTTTAAAGTAGGACTAGCTGATCTGTGGTAAAATCAAGTATAGGTAAGTTAAAACAAGATAAGTTTAGTTTCCTCTGTTTTCTGGAGGTTTTGTCTTTGTGTTATTGTGTCTAACAAGAAAAAAGTAAGATGTCCTGTTGCAGATGCTGATTTGAGATATAAACATTAATAAAGTGTTCTGATTCTGATAATACACATTCAGTATACTGGATTAAAAGCTGCTGGTATAATACTGCAATAAACTGAATGTGGGGCAATTTAGAATGAATGTCACCTGTTTAATTTAATAACACAATGTCACAAAATCACAATTATTTGACAGATTAAGGGATCACCCAGCTCTAATTCTAAGCAAAGTTATAATCGTTAACGAAAACAAACAAAATTACGAAAACTAGAATTGAAAAAACATTTTTGAAATAAATAAAAACTATAATTAACAGAAAAAACGATAACTAACTTAAACTGTATTGTGCGCTTACAAAACTAACTACAACATATAAAAATTACAGATAAAATTCCCTTCGTTTTCATTTTTGTCAATGTTGGATTCATAACAAATTAATTTATTTTGCTCGAGCAATTTTAGCTGGTGGCACAGTCAGTGTATCTTTTGGTAACTGGATTTTCTTTTCAGAAACAAAAGAAAAACTAGTGGTTAATTGATTTTCGTTTTTAAAATAGAAGAATTAAAATTTAATTTCAAGGTGTTTTTCTTTTTCAGTTTAGACAAACCGAATTTAAAAAATGGATTGATTTTTGGTTTCTCTTTCTAATAACAAAAAAGAAAGTTACTACCTGACTGAAATGGAAAAACGGACCAAAAACAGAGTTCTGGTGGGTTTTTTTTTTTTCATTTTCTGAGATCGGATGCTGTCATTTTCAAGTAAAGATTGAGGTCACAAAGATTCTTACGAACAATCGGTTTGTACGAATCTTCCAGTTCGCACAAAATCTGGAGTTCATAGACCTTCATGGAGGGCGCATGTCTACGATGTCCAGATTTTGTACAAACCAATTGTTCATAAGAATCTTGGTGACCTCGATGGCATTAGTGCTCTTTCCTTGAAAATGACAACATCCGGTCTCAGAAAATGAAAAAAACATCTGTTTTTGGTCCATTTCTATCAGGTAGTAACTTTCTTTTTTGTTATAAAAAAGAAAAAAGAAAATCAATCCGTTGTTTAAATTTGGTTTATCTATTTTGACACTGAAAAAGAATAACGCCTTGAAATTCAACTTTAATTCTTTTATTTTAAAACGAAAATCAATTAACCACTAGTTTGTCTTTTGCTTCTGAAAAGAAAATCCAATTACCAAAAGATACACTGACCCAGCACCATATGGCACTTTGTGCTCCATCACTTCCCGTCACTTGTCGTTTAGAATCGGTTTCTCGTCCACTACCTGCAACATGGAGACTAAAGTTGGGAGAAAGCAGCAGAGTCCTGTCTGGGATTTATTTGAATATGATGTGAGGAAAATAAAAGATATGAAAAAACTAAAACTAAACTAAAACTAGAAAGGCACTCGGAGAGCACAGACCTCTGCCAAGGCAGATCAGTGCCCCCCCATGATCACCACCAAAATTTAATCATCGGTTCCTTGTGCCAGTATCAACATTTCCTGAAATTTTCATCCAAATCCGTCCATAACTTTTTGAGTTATCTTGCACACAGACAGACAGGCAGACAAACCAACGCTGGAAAAAACATAAGCTACTTGGTGGAGGTAAGTAAGCAGTTAGAAAAAAACAAAAACTAATAAAAACTAGCAAACCTGCTCTAAAAACTAATTAAAATGAACTGAATTAGAGACAAAAAAGTCAAAACTAAATAAAACTAAACTATAAGGAAAAATCCCAAACTATTAGAACATTGAATCTACGAGGTTTTTTTGTCCTACATAGACTTTTATTTTCAGGATTGTTTCGTTGTTGTTTCCAGCTGTTGTTCCCACTCACATAAGGTGAAACTGCTTTCCACATGTGCCTCATCCCAAAAACAAAAACAAACAAACAAAAACAAGACCCGGAGCTTGTTTTCTGCTCATTATTTTCAATTATAATATTATGTAAAACACAGGGGGAGTGACTGCTTTTGACTGTTTTTTTTTTTTTTTTCTTGCTGTGATGTCGAGTCAACTCACTGCTACTGAAGTGGATTAATTCCTCTTTTTTCTTCCTTCAGTCTTTCATTTCTTTTTCTTTTTGCCACTTCACTCCCTTTCCCATGTCCTTTCCCCTCATCCGTCCACCGCTGTTTGGATTTCCTCCGCTTACACTCATCCAATCCTGCGTCGTCCTCCTCCCTCCCCCCTCCTCTGATGACCATCCTCTCCATCATTTCTCTTTGTTAATCCACTCACTCACTTTCTGCCTCTCCCACATTTTTTTTCCCCCTTTTTTTTTCTCTCCTTCTCTTCCTAAAGCCACAAAGCATGTTAGCGCCAACGAGGAACACATTGCCTGGTAGCGCTGTCACAAAAACACAGACACATAATCACACCGCAAAACCCTGCAGTAACGGGCTTTCTCCCAGCAAATTCTTCTCTAATGAAAACCAAGCCTGGGGTGTAATTCGACTTTGGTGTGTGTTTCTAACGCTGTGCGCCTGGTAGTTTGTGGATCAGTAAACGTTTGCCTACTTCAGCAGATCTGGAGATGCCACGTGTGATGCAAACCACCGACATATAGACCAGGAGAGTGGGCTTTAACGTCTACGTTTTAAACTCTTCTTTTATACTTGAGGTTAAATTGGTCTGTACGTTAGCATCTAAAAAAGCCATCACACAAAAATGGTGTAAAGAGGACCCCCACCCCCCAAAAAAAAATTTGAGACATTGTGCAAAAAATTCACAACATGGAAAGACTTGCATATAAAAGATTACAGCAAGCAACATGTGATGATCGATGGAAAAAGTGGACAGTATACAGGACGTCAACTGACACTATGTTCTGTATGTTTTTGTAGGAAAATTTCAAAAATGAAACAATAAAATACAAGTAAACAAAAAGTTCTGTATGTGACCCTTGCAATTAAAATGATTGTTGATATCTTCAGTGTAATTTCTGCATTTCAAAATTCATCGCGCAGGCCGGATCGAACCCTTTGGCGGGCCGCTTTTGGCCCACAGGCCGCATGTTTGACACCCCTGTTTTACAGTATATAAAGCAGGCATGTCAAAGTCATTTTAGTTCGGGTTCCACATTCAGCCTAATTTGATCTCCAGTGGGTCGGACCAGTAAAATAACATAATAACATATAAATAATGAGAAATCCACATTTACATGTGATGCTTTTGCAAAAAAGAGGTGAATAACCTGGAAAAACTGAAATTTCTTAACAAATATACGTGTAATTTTAACAATATTATGCTTCAGCTTATCATTTATACATGAGCATTATGCATCGGATCTACAGACACACAAAACATTTAGTAACAGACAGAATATTGATAAAATTACACTTAAGGTTTCAGGTTGTTCATATTTGTTCAGGTTATTCACATTTTATTGTTAAAGAACAGTTTGTATATGTAAATATGTTCATAACCAAGAAGAAAGTTGGTAGTTATCATTATTTATAGGTTATTATGATATTATTTTACTTTAGATCAGGGGTGTCAAACATATGGCCTGTGGGCGAAAACTGGCCCGCCAAAGTTTCCAATCCGGTCTCTAGAATGAATTTGCCAAGTGCAAAAGTTACATTGAACATATTAAAAGTCAAACATGTTGAACTGGTTTTAGTTCAGGTTCCACATACAGACAAATATGATCTAAAGTGAAATAATAGCATAAAAACCCTTTAGCAATAAAATGTGAACAGCTTGAAAATTACCGGCAATTTTAGCAATATTCTGCTTGTTGCTAAATGTTTTGTGTATTTGCAGATGCACTGTGATTGGTAAGTTGTCTTAATAATAAGCTGAGACATAATATTGAAGAAATTGTTCTTATTTAGTTCCAAACTTCAGAATTTTAACAATATTCTACCTGTGACCAAATGTTTGTGTAACATTATGTGGAAAGCACATGTACAAATGATAAGTTGAGGCATAATATTGTTAAAATTGCACTTATTTTTCAGTTTTTTTCTGGTTATTCACATCTTTTTTTGTGAAAGGATAGTTCGTAAATATAAATATTTTTACATAATTGAATGCTTTTATTGCACTAAAACAAAGACAAAAACTTGGAGTTGTCATTTTTCATAGGTTATATGATTATTTCACTGGTACTTTGGTACATTGATATGAAATTGGTCTGAATGTGGAACTTGAACTAAACTGATTTTAACATCCTTGATTATTAATATCATCAGCATAATTTTTTTTCATCTCATAAATTCATCCCACGGGCCTGATCGATACGTCTGGCCAGCTGGTTTTGGCCCAAAGGCCGTATGTTTGACACCCCTGGGGGTAGGAGTGTATAAGTTTTACTTTTTCCTACTCCTTTTCGAGCATGTTTAATTTAATTTATTTATTTTTCTTTATTTTTTATTTTTTTCTCTTTTGTTTACTTATCAACCCTATATGTATCCTCAGTGATATTATGTTGGTTGGTTTTGTTTTGATTTCACTGTTTACATGTTCGAAATAAAGATTTCAATCAGTCAATCAATCAAAGAGTAGTGTCTATTAATTCTGCAGAACATCTCTTTTCGACGTGTTTTATCATTACAGGACATTAGACTATATTTCCTCCATGTCCAGGCCTTTATTTCTGTCATCTACAGAAGGTACCAGGCCATTATTTCTATATTTCCACTGTTTAATAAGTAGAAATGGCCATATGTAACTTTAATACACTCATGTTTGTGATGGTACGACAATGCACTGTTCTACAAATGAAACAAAAAACTCTAGTGTTTCAGTGGATACAAACAATTCACTACTTTACAAAGTGTCTATTATGTAAGCATTGTCCTCTTGTGACTCTGGGAAATATATTGGATTAATTTGTTCAATTAAGGTTTTACTTTCTGAAAATCATCACAAAATCCAGATAATTCCTCTGGAGACCTGTCTTAAATGTAGTTGTGTCCATGTGGAGTTAGTTTTAGATCAGTTGTGTACTACTGGGCAGAATAGTCCAATAATACTGCAGCTGGAGAGAGTTGGAAGCACGGTGACTGTCATATCGGGGTAAAAAGTTCATAATTTGGATCCAAGATTAAAATTTTCTTACATTTTTAATTGAGTTGAAAATGAAATCAGGTCAAAATAAATAGAAATGAACTTATGTAACTAACCCATGAATAAAATGCTGAGAATGCTGTCTAACTCTAGTCTCTTCTTCACCCCAAATAATAATAATAAAAAAATGATATAGAGCATAGACTCACACCCAAATCATCAGTTTATGAGCAGCAGTGGTCGGCAAAAACAGAGTTTAACAGACTGATTATTAATAGGAAAAGATAATAAAGTTGGTTCTTGTTGTAAGAATGAGAGTAGACCTTTTCAAACATGTGGTGTAAGTAAAAAATGTCCATCACTGGGAAACGAGACCACAGGAACTTTCTGGATTTACATTTGTCATTCATGTCATATACTTTACTTCTACTAGGGCTGGGCGATATGGAAAAAAAGTCATATCAAGATATTTATTTTCATATCACACGAAATCAGTATGTATCACGATATAAATCAAATCAGTATTTTTTTGTCAAGCTTAAATTTTCCGTTACTCACAAGTTAGTTGTGAAGACATCAGAGAGAGAGAGAGAAATACAGTACATACATTGCAGTATTTATGGGCTGAATCCCAATTCACCCCTTGGCCCCTCCCCCTTACCCCTTCCACTCTGTTTTGTGCGTACACGTGAAGGGGTAGGGGTGTCCCGATTCTCAATTAGACGGAGGGGAAGGGCTAAGGTGGAGGGCTGTTTGACCCTCGAAACAGAGATATTTAAGGACCACACTACAAACAGAGGGGTTGGAGAAATTTCCCATAATTCTGTTTGACTCATCGGCAAGATGGAGGTAAACACAGCCAAAAAGTGCAGCAGTGTGACGCAAGAAACACACAAACGTACGCATTTTCTACCTAAACAACTTCATCATTTGATAGTCCGTTTAATGCCGTTTCAATGTGTTATAGATCACATTTCTGTGCTTTATATTCGATGGCTGCAAAAAGATAACCAAGGCCCATGGAACAGAGACAATTACAGCTGCTGACGGCATGGCGAATTCTTTCAGAAACAAAGTTTTTGCATCTGTTTGTAGCGGCATTAATGACTGCTGATGATGATTTAACAGGTCTGGAAGGGTTGTCTCATTTCATAGGGGAATGTTTCAACCCCTACCCCTTGCAAATCTGTTTCAAGGGGTAGTGCCAGTGCAAGAGCCAAGGGGTAGGGGTAAGGGGGAGGGGCTAAGGGGTGAATTGGGAGTGGGCAATGGAGAAGTCCCCCCCTTCACTCTTAGAATTACCCCCCCATCACCACCACTGTTATGTATTATTCCATCCGCTTTATTCATTTCCCCCCAGCCCCCCATTTTAAAGAGTTACTGACCCCCATCTTACAAGCATTTTAAGTTTAATAACCCCTTTAGCCCTATCGGCCTGCCCGCGGGCCTAAAAAATTATATTAATATTCATCTACTGTAAAAATATAATAAATCAAGACAATGGATGTTTTTTATCAACTTTTGCTCAAAGTTTAGACCCTAATGTTAATAAAAGTACATCAAAAGTGTATTTTAGTGCAAACTTTAATGTTCAAACATGATTTTTAATCTTTGTGGGGTGAAATATACACTATTAAAAATCTCCGAAACGAACAATTAATTTATGCATATCATCGTCAATCCAACTGAAAAAAAAAAACAAGCGAGGATAAAAAATTCTAATTTCTCTTTTAGTTTGTTACAGTTTACTCAGGCATAGTAACAGATACAATATTTACCTCCGCCAAGGAGGTTATGTTTTTGCCAGGGTTTGTTTGTTTGTTTGTCTGTCTGTCTGTTTGTCTGTCCATTAGTGTGCAACATAACTCAAAAAGTTATGGACAGATTTGGATGAAATTTTCAGGGTTTGTTGGAAAGGGGATAAGGAAGAAATGATTAAATTTTGGTGGTGATCGGGGGTGGGGAGGCCCACGGGGGGGGCCCATTTCCAACAAAATTTCATCAAAATCTGTCCATAACTTTTTTAGTTATGTTGCACACTAACGGACAGACAAACAGACAGACAGACAGACAGACAAACAAACAAACAAACCCTGGCAAAAACATAACCTCCTTGGCGTGGGGGGGCCCACGGGGGGGGCCACTGATCAGCCTTGGTGGAGGTCTGTGCTCTCCGAGTGCTTCTAGTTCTTGTTTAGACAATGGGAATAGATTCTGTGAGGTCTCTAAATGTCCATAGACAACAAGAACATCCATATGAACCTTATTATTGTGAAGTAATTCTTCATTTACTTTGGGTATGTCTGTTTAGGCGTTTTTCCCCTGAAAATATGGTCAGGGTTAAACAGGTTAATTTACACGGCCATATGGTTTGTGTGTATTAGTATTGTGGTAGGCAAGTCAGACCACAACCCCCTGTCTGTCCAGCCACGCGTATCTCCATGCCATAACTAGCATAAACTGAAAGTGAAACAACATGCTTTGACCGTCCGACTCCCGTTTTTATGCCTCTGTTGTACGCCAGAACCGAAACGCTTCGCACCCTACTTTTCATTAACCCAGTCACCCCAGTTCTCTGTCATATTTTCTCCCGAGGGAACACTCATTACCTCCCGCTGTAGCCCAAACATTACCATGTGTGCTGCGGTTGCTCCTATGCCTGTGCTGTGTGCGTCAATCCAACTTGACGTGACTCTAGCATGATTGGTTCAATGCGACACTACTTAATTATGATTGGCTGTTCTCACGTCTGTCAAAGCATGGATGAATGACTCATATTTCTATGGTGGAAAAGTTATATCGCGATATATATATTTTTATCGTTTTATCGCCCAGCCCTAACTTCTACCTTTTCTTGTACCATTTGTTTGCATTGTCGTTAAATTTCATCCGTATATTAATAGTTTATCTATCTTTTAACACTGCATCTTTCACTCCTATACTTTTTTATTTCATTTCTGTTTTCTCTGAGCTAACTTTTACTGTTGTTTTATTGTTTTGGTACTGATGAAACAAGTAGCCCAGGGTCAGCAACACCGGCACATTTACAGCTGATGTAAACTGTCCATGAATAAATAAACAACTAAGACAAAAAAATAATGAAATTCACAATATTATTCCATTTCAGTCACGTCTTTGCTGCTGTTGCTGTGTTATTTAAATATATCTACAAACATAAAAAGTGATGATTGACCTCTTGAGTTGAGGTTCCTTTTGCATATTGAACATAGTTAAATCAGTAAAATTTATTTCTATTGCACTTTTCACAAATACAATAACAACGTGCTCAACAATAAAAGTGCAAACTAGCATAAAACATAAATAGGGCATTTACTGTAATTAAAATTAAACTTGGAAATGGCTTTTAATATGCAAATCTCCATTTTCTGTTGGGTTTTTGTGAAATATGTGCCTACCAAATTTGGTGCATCTCAAACCTCATGTGGAGGGTTTTTTTAAATCATTATTTATATAACCTTATTTTTATTTTCTAGGGGGAACTTCTGAACCATTTTGGGAGAAACAACGAAATTCAGCAAGTCACTACAACAACACTATTTCACAAAAACACAGTGTTTTGGTGCATTTGAATTATGATCAGATAAAACTGACCAAATCTGAAGCGGTTTTGGGTTTAGTCTCTTGGACAAGTTTGTTAAAACTGCTGGAAATGAGAAAAAATGGGGCAAAAACTGTAGGTTTGAATCAATATCTGAGATTTCCTGCTGGGTTTAGGGTGTGTTTGTAGATCTGGACCTGATGGATGGATGGATGGATGGATGGATGGATGGATGGATGGATGGATGGATAATAGTGGATGACGGATGGATGGATGGATGGAT
The DNA here is from genome assembly GCF_902148855.1 of Sphaeramia orbicularis. Lineage (NCBI taxonomy): Eukaryota > Metazoa > Chordata > Actinopteri > Kurtiformes > Apogonidae > Sphaeramia > Sphaeramia orbicularis. Next base: position 6,204,532 of record NC_043977.1, on the reverse strand, counting down.
GGATGGATGATAATAGTGGATGATGGATGGATGGATGGATGGATGGATGATGGATGTACAATAGTGGATGATGGATGGATGGATGGATGGATGGACAATAGTGGATGATGGATGGATGGATGGATGGATGGATGGATGGATGGATGGATGATAATAGTGGATGATGGATGGATGGATGGATGGATGGATGGATGATGGATGTACAATAGTGGATGATGGATGGATGGATGGATGGATGGATGGACAATAGTGGATGATGGATGGATGGATGGATGGATTTATAGATGCAATCCTAAAAGTTGGACTTAGAACTTGGCTCCAAGAGGCTTTTTTAATGTGTCACCTGATGTGTTACCAAATCTGTTCCATCTCAGTCTATCCTCATGTGGGGGTTTAACTTCTAAATTATTCTAGGGGGCGCTCAAAACACATGTTCAAGCATGTCATTTATTTAATAATATTAATAATAATCGTTACTGTTTCAAGTTGGTAATGGTATTTGAGTTTTGACAGAATTCCTTTCATCCAGGTCTAAGTTTTCACCTTCTTTGTTGTTGTTTTTTTTTTAATCAGTAGGTGAACAATTTGTTTTCATGAACACCACAAGAATAAAAACACATCGGACTGAGATTTATCCTCAGACATGACAGACCCTCCCCTATAGTAGATTTCTAGGTGTAACATCACATAAATCCTGCTTCAGCGCTGTTGCTCATAAAAAATAAGTCATAATAAGCTGTTCTTTCAGTTGTTCCATGGTTTGGTAAAAAAATCCCGTCATGAATTAAACCTCGTATAGTTGTCAGGAAAGTATTGAGTGTAAATCTTCCAAAGCTGACGCACACACATACATCACATACATATTATCACCCTTTAATTCATGTACAAATGGACGTCAGTGCTTTTTAAACAGTCTCCTGCTCTTTTGTCTCCTGTTTTTCCCTCTTTGTGCCTCCCTCTCCGGCAGCGTAAAGAGGACGACTGAGGGAAGTGACATTTGGAACAATACGCCATTGTTTCGCTGCTGCATCCACTGTCATATCACACAGATGTACGCGTGAGCTCAGACATGTCTGTAGAGTTGACTTTTTATTAATAATGATTAAAGCGCTTCAGAGAAATAACTCATCTGGGAGCTACAGGTGACGAAGCCGATGTGGAGAGAAGTATTTACAGACTGTAATGAAGCCCAAACTGTGGCTGATTACTTTGTTTTATCAAAGAAAGTAGTTCCAGTGTCCCTGGATGTCAGCGTCAGGTTCTATCTGAATCAATAACAAGTTGAATTTGTGAGGTTGTCAGGTTCTGTCTCTATGTTCCAGTCCTGTGGTCTGGATGAAGGAGATCAGTCTAACAATACAAGTGGGTGGTACTTTCACTGGAAGAGAACTCAAATAATTCAAAGTCCATATATGACTTCTATCAGTGATCAATAGGAATTATATTAATATCTCTAACATAAACCATCAAAATATGGACCATTATAAGTAAAGGCACATTTTCAATATTTCAAAAATTCCTAAAAATTCAAAACTCAATTTTTTTCAAAACTTCCAAGGTCCTTTGTAACCACATAAAAAATCTGAAATGAGGAGAAGAGGATAGTTGAAATCTAGACATTGGTGACTTTGAGTTTGACCCTTCAAGGTCACTCAAGGTCAAAGGTCATGGACCTAAATCAAAGTCCATATATGACTTCCTATCAGTGATCAATAGGAACTATATTGATATCTGTCACCATCTCCATGTTAAAAGCCATCAAAATATGGACCATTATAAGTAAAGGAACATTTTTAATAGCTCAAAAATTTGTCAAAAAATTTTAAAACTCAAAATATTGTCAAAACTGTGAACAACCTTTTTAGATATTATCCTGAGGAAGCTACATAAAAAAATTAAATGAATCTGACCAGTAGTTTTGGAGAAGATAGTTGAAACCTAGACATTGGTGACTTTGAGTTTGACCCTTCAAGGTCACTCAAGGTCAAAGGTCATGAACCCAAATGAAAGTCCATATATGACTACCTATAAGTGATCAATAGTAACTATACTGATATCGGTAACCATTTACATGTTATAAACCATCAAATTATGGACCATTATAAGTAAAGGCAAATTTTTTAAATTTCAAAACTTTGTCAAAAATTCAAAACTCTAAATTTCTAAAAAAAATAAAAAAAATAAAAAATGTGAACAATTTTTGGAGACACTGTTCTGAGGAAGCTACATAAAAAATTTGAAATGAATCCGACCAGTAGTTCCAGAGAAGAAGATTGTTGAAATCTAGACATTAGTGACCTTGACTTTGATACTTCAAGGTCACTCAAGGTCAAAGGTCATGAACCCAAATCAAAGTCCATATATGACTTCCTATCAGTGATCAATAGGAACTACATTGATATCTGTAACCATCTCCATGTTATAAGACATCAAAATATGGACCATTATAAGTAAAGGAACATTTTTAATAGCTCAAAAATTCATCAAAAAATTAAAAACTCAAATTTTGTTAAAGCTGTGAGCAACCTTTGTAGATATGATCCTGAGGAAGCTACATAAAAAATTGAAATGAATCTGACCAGTAGTTTTGGAGAAGATAGTTGAAATCTAGACATTGGTGACCTAGAGTTTGACCCTTCAATTTACTCAAGGTCAGAGGTTATGGACCCAAATGAAAGTCCATATATGACTTCTATCAGTGGAGTAGGAACTATATTGATATCTCTAATCATTTCCACATTATAAGCCATAAACATATGGACCATTATAAGTAAAGGCACTTTTTGGCCTTCACAGTAGCTCATGGTCATTGGCAGATGAGCTGAAAACAACAGCTCAAAAGCAAAGAGTTGTAGCTTCATGCATGAAAAAGACACATTTTCTCATTCCAGCAAGCACATAAAGCACACATATGCACAACCGAAGAGTTTTACCATCACCATAACTGTGCAGCAGACATAAAGCGTCCCCTTCCACCTGATCCGGGGTCAGTTTGGTCAGTTTACGGTCAGTAGCGGCAGCCCGGGCGTTTGGTGTTGTAAGGGTAAGATGTGCATGCAGCCGCCATGCAGTGCAAATATAAATGAAAATGTTTCCCCACCAGTGTGCTGCGGGTTCTGAGTCGTACCCAGGTCCATGCTCTTGGAGGCTTTAACATGCTGGAACTGACGCTGGTTCTGGTTCTGGACTGGAGGTGCCGGCTGATCCAGTTTCTCTCTGAAGCTACGATGAGACAAAATCACAGCAGGGGTCTGGTAAATTACAGCTCCAGTGATTTTTTTCCCCCTAATTTTTGTTTGTTTCGAGTGAATGTAAATCTTATCTAAAGGATTCTGTTGGGTCTCTGTAAACTTAATTTGATTCTGATTTGAATTGATAAAGCACTTTGTGACTCTGTCTGTGAAAAGTGCTCTATAAATAAAATTTACTTTACTTACTTACTTTACTTATTATTATCATCATCATAATCTCATTTTTGTTAATCATGATACGCTGTTTATT